>NC_139921.1:800000-812500 GCF_963514095.1 Eutrigla gurnardus
CATGAAGCCGCGGAGCCATGGAGCCCCGGAGCCGCGGAGCACCAGAGCCCCGGAGCCCCGGAGCCGCGGAGCCGCGGAGCCGCGGAGCCCCGAAGCATCGGAGCATCGGAGCACCGGAGCATCGGAGCACCGGAGCACCGGAGCCAAGTGTATACAAACAATGAAGAGATGGAGACAAAGCGGACACACAGCCTCTCTCTCTCTCTCTCTCTCTACCTTCACACACGCACACACATCCTTTCACTTCCTTTCTCCACAAGCAGCTCAGAGCTCAAACATCAGAATGTGCATCGAGCAACAAAACAAACAAAAACCCCGGATAGAAGCGCGTGGGTGAACACGGGGACGGACCCGCGCGGGCCGTTCACGGAGACAATGTGCTCCTGTCGGTGCGTAAAGCTCACAGACGCACATCTGGATCGCACGCGCCTCTGGGCAGTTGGGTCTCACACACACACACACACACGCAGTCGGACCCGTGAATGGGTCCCCTGGTTCTGCCGCTGCACGCCGGCGGCTCCCCGCTGTAACCGTGTTAATAGTAATAGTGGAGGCGCCGTGCACGCGGACGCTGACGCACCGGATTCTCCGGTAAGTCCATGAAAGGCAGGGCAACACACCGTATTCCCTCACCGGCTCCAAACTTACTACGGCCGCGGTGAATGGGTGCCGCATCCATTGTGCGCGGCGGTGCGCGGCCCGGGGCGCGCTGCTCGCATGCACAATGGAACTCAACACAAACGCGTCAATCAAAGTTTCACCATCAGCAGCAGCGGAATCGCGTCGGAGCGCATCGCACATTTGCGCCGCGGACGGTTAGCGCTCCCACGGACACGCACGCTCCTCACAGCACTCCGCTTCCACGCGCACTCACACGCAGCCGCCGGGCTCAGACCCCGTTTACCTTCATCTCCTCGTTTATTTCCCTTTTCACCGGATGAGCTGGTTTTCGGCTCCGTTTATTTTCCGGAGGTCTGCCCTCTTTTTCCATCTCTGCCATGTTTCCTCTGAGACACTTCTGTCAATATTTGCGGTGAGGAGGGGAGAGAGAGGGGGGAGGGAGGAGGGAGAGAGAGGGTGAGAGAGAGAGGCAGCAGCAGCTGTTTACAGTCGCCAGACGGCGGATGTCTCGAAGCGTTTCAGCGGGCCGTGTGACGCTGGCGATGCCGCCGAGGGCTGGCGGTGCCCGGCGAAGTCAGCCATCTTCTGCCCGAATCCTCCACGGTCCGTGCACCAGTGGTGAGCCGCCTCCGTGAGTCAAAGGAGCGGTTGAGTGAGGGGGGAGAAGCCGAGACAGGGGGAGGGGCGTGCGCTGAAACATTATATGACGCGTTGATGATCACAGGGAGGCTGTGTGTGCGCGCTCCCCCGCGGAGAGCAATCACAGCGGTCACATCCACTTAGCGCTGCCGCCGCGCGGCGCCGGTCCGCGGGCAGCAAACAGGTGCCCGCACGCGATCACCCGGCAGTCACCGCGGTGATCTTCAGGGGACCAGCAACCTGCCGATGGTGCACAGCTGGCCTTTGTGTGAGTCAGGAGTCCGACCACCTGGAGATGTGAAGGCAGCTGAACAGGCACCTCTTGTCACCAACATCAGGATGGTGGTTTTACTCACGTGGAGAGCCCTCCTGTGCTGGGCCGCTGGTCCAGGACCAGTTTGTCTCAGTTAGGGGTCTAACCCTCAGTTAGGGTCTAACCCTCAGTTAGAGGTCTCAGTTAGGCATCTAACCCTCAGTTAGGAGTCTAACCATAACTGATAGAGGGGTCTAACCCTCAGTTAGGGGTCTAACCCTCAGTTAGAGGTCTCAGTTAGGGGTCTAACCTTCAGTTAGGGGTCTAACCATCAGTTAGGGTCTAACCCTCAGTTAGACGTCTAACCCTCAGTTTGGTCTAAACACAAACAGATCCCTAATGCATTGTCTGTGTGCTACAATCTGCCCTCCGACTTTTAGCTGGATTTCAATGAGTTGGCAGGTGGAAAGCTGCAGTGTGTGTGTGTGTGTGGGGGGGGGGGGGGGGGTTAAATCAAGGGAAACAGGAGCAGTGAACTGGGATGTGGGGTCGGGGTGAGAGGAGTCGCGTGTTAGCAGCTTGCCTGCATCATTCCTTCTCCAGTGTAACGTGACTGCATGCTAACGAAACGCCGTAAGTCAATCAGGATTATGAAGAAACGACTTTGATTTTGGTGCATGTTTTTGTTGTGCCAGAGCTGAAACAGACGTTTCCCCCCAGCTTCACTGTTCCATAATGCTGAGAGCAGGTAGAAAGAGAGTTTCCTTCAGCCTGACATGGACTGTTTACTCGTGTGTACATGAATATAATACATGAGTAAACTAAGTTTGGTCTATTCAGCACAGGAAACTGCAGCATGTTACGTAAGTTGTCCTTGATAAACATTCTCTCCAGCAAGAAGCAGATGGAGACGGATTCAATGAAAGCTTTGTTGGACCTGAAGCTGTCGGGCATTTCCTTATCACACAACTGTGACATTGTCACCAGGATGGTGTTACATGAGCTGAAGCATGGGGGGGCACCATTTAAACACTGGGGCTTAAATGGATAGATTCAGATCATTGTTGACCTCAGCATCGGACTTACAAGAAGTCAACGTTATGGTTTGTTATATGACGATAATATAAACACGTAACAAGGTGAAACAGAACAGAGATTTTATGCAAACGTGTTTCCACATTGGTGTAAAGTCTCTGTAAGCATGTTCTTGGTTTAAAAGAATTAGACTGAAGACGTATCGGCTCTTAATGTATGAAGAAGAAGAGGACGAAGATGATGAAGAAGAAGAAATCATGGAGCCTGGCAGAGAAGGAAAACATGTCGAGGTCACCGTTTACTAATTATGTATGTACAAGTTATCGTTTGTGACCTCAGTTTAATGAAATAGTTCCCATGTTTTGATTAATTCATGAGCAGGAATTACATAATTTTGGCGGTGCACCATGCCCATTCATTCCAGCCTCCGTCTGGAGCCGCGTCCTCG
Source organism: Eutrigla gurnardus (assembly GCF_963514095.1). Taxonomy (NCBI): domain Eukaryota; kingdom Metazoa; phylum Chordata; class Actinopteri; order Perciformes; family Triglidae; genus Eutrigla; species Eutrigla gurnardus. Next base: position 802,997 of record NC_139921.1, read on the forward strand.
TACACATGCGGAGACTCTTCAATTAAGCTTGACTCTAACTTGGGGATGAGTTACAACGACACGTTGACAACACTGAAGCACACAGCAATTATTGTAAGTAAATGGCAATTAATGAGATTATTAAGGGCTGGTGAGTTGTATCCTCGGCTGACTTGGAAAAAACTACCGCTGAACGTCTTGTATGGAAGCAGGAACACTTTAATTAGGTTGAGCACAAACAACTAATTCAGGGGCTCCATTTATTTATGATTTCTCCCCATGGCCCCTTCAGGCTCCATACAGAATAAAACCATAACAAGATGAGGTCTCACTACAATAAGTGTCATTACTAATGAATCACAGATCGCTGCTGCCCTCATTCACAAACTATTACAATAATAACATCCAAAGCAAGCATGACTATGACATAACAAAGAGTCTGGCAAGCTGCTGTTACATTTATATTTCACTCATGATGTTAGATCACTGGGCCTACATCTTCATTTATTATCTATGCCTGATACTAACAATTCAACATGTGATCAGTTTATCGTTCATACACTCACTACTGTTCTTCTCTGGAATATTAAAATATGACATAAATGTTTAGGAAAGAAATGCACAAGGATCTTTATGAAAGTCACATCATTTTGTACTTTTTAAATGAACACAGTTGGTGCTTTAAAAGATTAAAACAAAGAGGTAACACCTTCACCACCATCTAAAAAAAGAACCCACGTGACTTGTATTTCCACGTTTACGTTGTGCAGCCGTTTCCGGTGGCGGGCGGGGCGACCACAGGTGTCAACCGACCGTGAAGGTGTATATTTGACCCAGCTCCGGTGACGCTGTCTCCATATGAACCCCGCCGAATGAAGCAGCGGGACGAACAGCACGGATATGTGGCTCCATGTCGCGTTGGATCGGAGAGGAACTGTGACAAAAAACAAAGCGACGTAAAAGTGTCTGCTTTTCTAACGGAAGCCCGCCGGAAGTGCTCTCCGAGCAGCTATAACGGGCGTATCGGAATCTGGCAACGGACGTCATTACGTTGAATACGACGTGACGTATGACGCTTGAAATATGGCGGCTCGCATTGCCCGACAGGTCGTGTGTTGTGAAACAGCCGGTTCTTCTACAGTGACCGCATATTAGACCTGCGACGATCATAAAGTTGGATTACCGTGTAAGAACTACGTCACAACGGCAGCGCGTGAGTCCGGTGGTTTAAAGATGGCGGCAGGCAGCTGAACGACACTTCCAGCCGCTGAGTGAAACTACAGACAGCCAGAGAGGACATGCTCCCAGCTGCGTGGTCGCGACTGTCCTGCGGGTCCAGCCGAGGACTGGGGACCCGGGGTCTCCGAGGACCGGGGACCCGGGGTCTGCTCACCCGCTCCGGACCTTCAAACTGGAGCAAAGTGGTCTCCGACGCGGAGAAGATCGTCGGGTACCCGACCTCCTTCATGAGTCTGCGCTGTCTGCTCAGCGATGAGTTCAGCAACGTCGCCATGCACGTCCGGAAGCTGGTCGGGACGCAGCACCCGCTGCTCAGCACGGCCAGGTAACCCTCACACCAGACTCCATTCAGAATCCGGGCGAAATAACACGCCGCGGTCTGTCAGCGGCGCTCCAACGGCGGAGGGCGGGGTTTTAGAACGGAAGTGTCACCATCACTAGAACGGCGTGAAGGCTTACGTTGTTTTCCTCTCAGTTAAAGGTCCCATATTATACTGTTTTTCATCAATTCCACGCAGCTGTCAGAGGTCCAACAACACTGTATTCGATATGCATCGCCCCAAACCCATCCGTGGTCCTGAATTTCAGCTGTCTAAAAGTTGCTCAAATGAGCTCTGCTGAGAACAGGCTGTTTCTGTGTCTGTACCTTTAAATGCTAATGAGCTCCGTCTGTCATGCCAACTCTTTTTTTTTTGTCATCGCGAACTCTGAGAGAAACAGGATGCTGCTTACTACTGGCAGCATGCGGCAATGTTTACGTGGCTGTATCGCTATGGCTCGCCTATGTGTCTCAGGTGAAGTTGCTGGTCCCGTATGGTTGGGACAGATCCTTTTACGAGGGTCAGTTTCAAGGCATAGCCAGCTTTGTACTGACCCTCATTACTGAAGCAGTCCCATGTGAAGTGGTTAGCACACACATACAAGCTAACACGAACGCATGCGCCATGACCGGTAAGACCGCGCTCTCCGTCCGTCCGCGCTCTCCGTCCGACCGCGCTCTCCGTCCGTCCGCGCTCTCCGTCCGTCCGCGCTCTCCGTCCGCCCGCTCTCGGTCCGCGCTCTCCGTCCGCACTCTCTCCGTCTGCGCTCTCCGTCTGTCCGCGCTCTCCGTCCGTGCTCTCCGTCCGCCCGCTCTCTGTCCGTGCTCTCCGTCCGCACTCTCTCCGTCCGCGCTCTCCGTCTGTCCGCGCTCTCCGTCCGCGCTCTCCGTCCGCCCGCTCTCTGTCCGCGCTCTCCGTCCGCACTCTCTCCGTCCGCGCTCTCTGTCCGCGCTCTCCGTCTGTCCGCGCTCTCCGTCCGTGCTCTCCGTCCGCCCGCTCTCTGTCCGCGCTCTCCGTCCGCACTCTCTCCGTCCGCGCTCTCCGTCCGTGCTCTCCGTCTGTCCGCTCTCTGTCCGCGCTCTCTGTCCGCACTCTCTCCGACCGCGCTCTCCGTCCGTGCTCTCCGTCTGTCCGCTCTCTGTCCGCGCTCTCCGTCCGCACTCTCTCCGTCCGTGCTCTCCGTCTGTCCGCTCTCTGTCCGCGCTCTCCGACCGTCCGCGCTCTCCGTCTGTCCGCGCTCTCCGTCCGTGCTCTCCGTCCGCCCGCTCTCTGTCCGTGCTCTCCGTCCGCACTCTCTCCGTCCGCGCTCTCCGTCTGTCCGCGCTCTCCGTCCGCGCTCTCCGTCCGCCCGCTCTCTGTCCGCGCTCTCCGTCCGCACTCTCTCCGTCCGCGCTCTCTGTCCGCGCTCTCCGTCTGTCCGCGCTCTCCGTCCGTGCTCTCCGTCCGCCCGCTCTCTGTCCGCGCTCTCCGTCCGCACTCTCTCCGTCCGCGCTCTCCGTCCGTGCTCTCCGTCTGTCCGCTCTCTGTCCGCGCTCTCTGTCCGCACTCTCTCCGACCGCGCTCTCCGTCCGTGCTCTCCGTCTGTCCGCTCTCTGTCCGCGCTCTCCGTCCGTGCTCTCCGTCTGTCCGCTCTCTGTCCGCGCTCTCCGTCCGTGCTCTCTGTCCGCGCTCTCCGTCCGCACTCTCTCCGTCCGCACTCTCTCCGTCCGCACTCTCTCCGTCCGCGCTCTCCGTCCGTCCGCGCTCTCTGTCCGCACTCTCTCCGTCCGCGCTCTCCGTCCGTCCGCGCTCTCCGTCCGTCCGCGCTCTCCGTCCGTCCGCGCTCTCTGTCCGTCCGCACTCTCCGTCCGCTCTCTCCGTCTGTCCTCTCCGTCTGTCCGCTCTCCGTCCGTGCTCTCTCCGTCCGCGCTCTCCGTCCGTCCGCGCTCTCCGTCCGCGCTCTCCGTCCGCGCTCTCCGTCCGTCCTCTCCGTCTGTCCGCTCTCTGTCCGCGCTCTCCATCCGTGCTCTCCGTCCGTCCTCTCCGTCTGTCCGCTCTCCATCCGTGCTCTCCGTCCGCTCTCTGTCCGCGCTCTCCGTCCGCGCTGTCGCTCTCCATCTGAGCTGGCTGCGCTCTCCGCACTGTGTAGAAACGCCCCCTCTCGGATATCTCCTATCATCAGAGGAGTTCGGCCTATGCCTTTCGTTACGTGACGAAAGGAGCTGAATCTGAGTCTGTAGGAGTGCCGTTGTACCAGTGGGGGCGCTGCAGAGACCATGCAGGAGTCGCTTGTTTTCCTCATCCTGGGAGTTGACAGGCTCGGGGAGGACCAGTTTATAGGTGTAGAGACCAGAGAAAACCTGTTTTTCATAATATGGGACTTTTAACAAAACCAGATGAGGGCAACAACAACAACAACAAACAGCTGATGTGGCAGTCAATCAAAGCTCACTCTGATGTGTGCCTCTCATTTAATAATCATGTTTGCACCGGTGGTGACACACTGATCAGCCACGGTTTGATTTAATCATTGCATTTAAAAATGAATGTATCAGCACTCTTATCGTTCTGGGTCATGGAGGCAGACACACTTGACCCCACCCATCACCCCTTTCAGCACATCCATCGGTCCACTCGCTGCTATTTAAGTTTGACTTTCAGTTGTGAATCAGTTCATTTCTGAAGGTTTCTGATGAGATTCTGTCTCTGCTCATTACACGGATGCTGGCGGGTCGACCCATTCTTATGTCTAAGCCCCGCCCCTCGGTGAAACGGCGGAGGAGAGATGCTGGATGAAGCGGTGTGCTGTTAATTTCACTAAAACTCGTGTTTTTCTTCTTCTTCTTCTTAGGTTCGGTGACAAACACTTATAATGTAATGTATAAATTCAACGCAATTCCATGTTGTATACTTGATTACATTTTTATTGTGAAATTCTGTGATTCCGTCCACGTTTTCTGCGTGGCGGGAATCCTAGGGCCCGACTGGCCACGCCCCCTGTCATAGCCCCGCATCATAGAACCTGTTTAATCCTTAATCCTTGTATCACCATTCCCAGTTTGGTGGGTAAATATTGGTATGAAGGGAAATAGTGTGTGTTGTTGGAGATAAATGCAACAGATGTGGGTTAGCCAGTGGTAAATCAACCTGATTAGATGTTGATAACAGACATTATGGTCAAACCAGACAGATGTGTGTTTATGTCCATTTATCGACATCTGCAAAAAGCCAATAAAGCTGATATAATGTATTGACGAAAGAGGAGCCAGAACGGGTCACACCTTCCAAATATTACCTCTGATAGGAGTTGCCGGAGCTTTCTCAGGTTTTATCAAAGAAATCAGGAAGTTGGAGAACCAGAGGAGAGACTGTGAGAGTCCTCAAACTGAATCCCGCCTGGCAGACGGTTGTGTTGGAAACAGGAGCCCAAGGGTGTAATAACCTATACGCCTAAATCTGATATGACTATCCATTTGGGTGCTGTAGCAGGACGGACGGGGGGGGGCAGACCTCTTGACAGTCTGACTCCTCACTGTCAGCTTGGGTTGGCTGGTTCGTATTTCCCCCTGTGTCTCCGCCTTAGACGTGCGGCAGATAAAAATATCCACAATAGCAGACAGGCAGACCCTCGTGGAGTTGGGTTTCCGTTTTTCCTTTCATTCTCAAAATCTGCAGCTCAGCTAACTTTGCCCCAAAGTCTGGAGTTACAGCGAGGGGACGGTGGCCGGGACCAGAAAGTTCTCCAGGACCGTCCTTCAGTCAGACTCGTACTTCCCTCCAAGCTCCAACATCTCCATCGATACAACCTGCATTAAGATTAAATGGTGTCTAACTAGCCTGCAGCTACATTTGAATTAAACATGACCTCTCCGGTTTGTTTTAAGAGATATGAAAATACTCCATGGAATACTCATTTGTGCCTTTTTAAATGTTTTTTTGATTGATGCCAGACCAGGTAAAGAAATCTACATAGAAGCAACACAGAGCGAGATAATGGAAGTAATTATTACCAATGTGCAGCCTTGACACACCCTCAAAACAACACTGTCCTCTGATTTAAAGCCTTGCAAAACTTGATTGATTTTAATTTATTAATTGATCATCCTTAAAGGTACCCTACCAAGGTTTTGCCCACTAGGGGCACTATGGAGCGATTACAGGCGGTAATGCATAGGTGTTGAAGAAGACTGCTAACAAGTAAACCTGTAAACTGCAGCTTTTAACATTTTAGTAGAGTGTATCACACGATGCATTTAGGTGAGGAATGCCGAATAATCCACGGGGCACCTTTTAAAATATTAATATTCATGAGGAGTTTACCATCCAAACAACCTACACCACTGTGGGTGGCGTTTGATTGGACCTGAGTGATGGTGGTCCGCTAACTCATGCAAACGCCTCCACGACTGTCAGAGTCACATTTACATTGTTGCTCAATCCTGATTGGTGCGTGGCAGTGACATCACGTCACAGGTGTGAGGAGAGCAGGAGAGCACACATGAATGTGAAATAACCCGACTGTTTGTGGTGGAGGTTCTGTAAGTTAGGTATGAATGAATGTAATTTTTGCCTTTGTGTGTTTACATTATTGTAATCACTTTCACTTTTTTTAAAATTCTTATTATATAATCTTATGCTCTCATGCTATAATTTGCCACACCGCCATTATGAACCCCACAGAGGAATGTAGTAGATTCTGAAGAAAGTACTAATTCAAAAAACATTTTTTAATCGAAAATCAATTCTGAATGGAATCGTGAGACTTAATATTACTAGTCTGGGAGACCGATAACCGATATTTAAAAATGATATTTTCCTCTAGTGAAAAGAGGTGTTTAATTCACAGCTTTCAAGATGACCCGAACACAGAAGGTGCAGCTATCAGCAGCATGATCATGAAGATGAGCAACAAACAAACGCATTTAGTTCTCTGAAGTTTTATAAAGTTTAAATAAATAGAATAAATACCAGAGAGTAAAATTAAAACATTTTATCCGCAAATCTGCTTAAACTAATGCTGATTATTGGCACATCCATTCCTTCAGTGCGGCAGCCGGAGGATCAATACGCCGCCACACATGCCAGCTCATTCATCTGCATGTGTTAATCCGAGCCGTCTGAAAGTTGCTGAGTTCCGGCGGCGGCAGCGGCGGGCGGAAGGCGTGGCGACCTGCTCACAACCCTTTAAAATGACAGCAGCCCATTCCTCTGCAGCGGCGCTCTCTCTCTCTCTCCCCCTCCACATCGCCCTCGCCCCACCCCTTTGCGGGAGGGCGTTGGTGATTGATTGATGTGTGCCGGTGTGGATAGTGACATAAATATGAATCACTCGCCACCCTCAGGCCGCCGGCTCAACCGGACTCCCGAGCAGAGCTTCATCATCTTCACCCTCTGATATGCATCGGTGCACCGGCTCGTCCCTGTTGTCCAGCGCAGTAAAGATGGAGAACAAATGTGTGATGATGTCAGCTGTATCATCGTTTGGGTGTTTGGGTGTTTTTGGAAGGAACAAAGCTTCGGGCTGTTTTCTCCTTCCAGCACCAGAACAATGTGAATCACCAGTGTGTGTGCTGGCGTTCTCATTTCCCTCCATCCCTCTCCATCCCCTCCCTCTCTTTATGCTTTATCTCTCACATGCACTCTCTGTCTCGGGTTCCTCCACCTCCCCCTGTGGAGCAGGGGTGGGTCAGGGGGGTGGCGGTGGTGGGACCGCGAGGCTGGTGTCTGGGCATGGAGCGGAGGGGGCGTGGCTGCTTGTCTGCCTCGGAGCCCCTAACGAGAGCGTGATTCATGGCACATGGGGCTCCCATAGGGACGGGATTAGAGGTGCTCGGTCTAACTGCTCCCCAGAGACACTAAGAAGACATTTAATCTGCCCACCAGGCAGGCAGCTACCCCCGGCCCCTCAGGGGAGTGTTTATGTGCCCCCCCACCCGCTAACTCAAGAGGAATACACAGTCCTACAGCATGCATCCATTATATCCCTGTAGTGTACATGCACATTAATGCACCTCAACCATCCGTTCACAGTTTTGTGGTAGATTTGCATCGTGTCATCAGTTGGCAGTCTTTTTGTTTAATATTTATATTTATATATATGCCTTCCAGACGTTGTGTGTTACCTTTCCACACAATATCAGCTCGGTGGATGTTCCCAAGCTGTTCCTAGATCTGAAACCAGGCTCATTAAAACAAGGTGAAGCAGGTGGAGGAGGAATCGGCCTCATTGTAACAGATGGCAGCAGGTTGCAGAGAAAGATGTTAGAAACACAAATCCTACACCCGCTCCCTGTTTTAATAGTCCTCTGCTGCTTAAAGCCACGCCCCTTCCTGTGTTCGGGACCTGGAGAGACAAATCCTTCATTGATCCGTTTGAATTGTACCATGAATTCCACATGAAGTCCAGAAATCTCGGCTTGTCGTCGTATCATTTAGTTTAGCTGCTCAGTGAGTACATGTTTGATCCTTAATAAGGTCTTGTGGTGGTCCACAGGAAGGGGCGGGGCTTGGCCTCTATACTGTACTGTGAGCATTCAGTTTACTACGAGGAAAAGGTTCTTCTACAGAGCTAACGCATCTCATGTCGTTATTACTGTACTGTGGCTTTGTTCTGATGTTTCCTGTTTGAATCTGCTGATGGTATTTCATGGTATTGATGGTATTTTATTATATTTCCCTGCAGGGGTTACGTCTACGACAGCAAGAACAACCTCCAGATGAGAGGCCTGGTGGTGCTGCTGCTGTCGAAGGCGGCCGGGCCGAGCCGCGCTGCCTCCATCCTCCCCCCCCAGGACATGGTGGGCGGCATCTACCCGAGGTACGTGAAGCGGGGTGTGAGTCCCAACATGGGGGTAGGGGTCTACAGGTCCTGAGCCCCCCAGGAAGCTGTTCTTCTGGCTTTGTTTCTGGTTTGTGGATGTTTCTGACATGTTTGACTTGGAGCTGGAGAGATGTTGTCTACATTAATCTTCCTCCTATGACAGAAAGTCTTCAAAGCCTGGATAACGGTGATTTCATGTGTAGAACTTTAGATTTTTTTACTAGCGCAGAGCAGCATTAGAGCAGCATTAGAGCAGCATCAGAGCAGCATCAGAGCAGCATTAGAGCAGCATCAGAGCAGCATTAGAGCAGCATTAGAGCAGCATCAGAGCAGCATCAGAGCAGCATCAGAGCAGCATCAGAGCAGCATTAGAGCAGCATCAGAGCAGCATCAGAGCAGCATTAGAGCAGCATCAGAGCAGCATTAGAGCAGCATTAGAGCAGCATCAGAGCAGCATCAGAGCAGCATCAGAGCAGCATCAGAGCAGCATTAGAGCAGCATCAGAGCAGCATTAGAGCAGTAAAGGTGTCGCGTGGCATCGTAGATGTGCCGGCATGGCTGTTGAAGGAGAAATAGTGAAATGAAAGCCTGGTGTCGGGTAACTTTATCTTGTTCTCTGTGGTTCTCGTCCGTATCACTTCCTGTAAACGAAGCGCTGCATCATCTTGTGAACGTGAGGGAAACACTTTCCCACAAGCCTTTCAGTTGCTGCTGTGCATGATACTACATAATATAATAGTAATAAAAATAATGCATGTAATACTATTGAGATGTATTAGACTGAGGTATTACAAAGAGCTCAACTGTCAAAGCATTAATAATGCAGTGAAGTGATACTTACAGTAATTATTTCATGAACCCATGTTTGGTTTGGGTTCTGACCCCTGAGCCTCCAAGAGGTCACCGTGGCTGCAGACTCTTACGTCTGGTATAACAGCTGCTTCATGAAAGGAAGGCTCATACATATTTAGATTCAATGTGTTGCATGTGGTATTAATGTAGTACAGTTAAAACGACCTCAGGTAGCACCCCGAGGTCGTCCGCGGCGTTCTCCAACACGCTGACTGGCGTGCAGCGCGGGACGGCAGCCGGTGCAAAGCAGTTTCCAGAAGTGACTGCTGTGTTTGGCGTGGACCGGCTGCCTGAAAGGCCTCTTTCTCTCCACCG
>NC_139921.1:822500-835000 GCF_963514095.1 Eutrigla gurnardus
GCTATTTATACACCGGCCCCCTTGTCCCCCTTTTTCCTCCCCAAGCTCCAGTGTTACCATCAGGACTGCTGGAGTGGAGGCACAGCTCTGGGATGTGTATACACCAGGGTCCAACAGGGGGGGGGGGATTCAGGGTTTGGCAACATTCGGCCAAATATATGCTGCAGGACAATATGAATATACGTCTATACTCAGTGATTAGCATTGCTTTATGGCAATATTTTCTTTCAGGATCGTAGCATCTGTGTGTTCTTTTGTCCGGTTTGTCAGTTGCTTTTTCCATCATATGTGCTATATCTCATCTTGTTTATTGATATGACTGTGGATGGAGGTTGTATCTCTGTCAGCCACTGCTTCTCTGTGATGACATGATAAATACAGTCGTATATTCATAAATAAAGGGGAACTCGTCAGTTTTCCACATGAATGTGTGTTTACTGGTGTTGGAGACGGCAGGTTGTGTTAAAGCCTTGTGCTGTATGAAGTCTGGTACATCGCCTCGGCTGATGTCACTTGAGTCAGTTGAAGACTTTTGAAATAAAAGGAATCTGTGAAAGTTAAAAAGAAGGATTTGATCTTTGTCGGAGTACGGAGGCTCCGAGTGGAAATAAACACACAACCTGTTCCTCACAACGTGATTGGTCGATGTCCATGTGGAGGCTCAGAATAATCTGACAATAGTAATCTGGTATTCTCGCTGAAGTGACCCTCGACCCCGGTGTGTGAAGGGCTGACCTGGACGTCTCTGCCCTGACGTTGGCCTCGTCGTCTCCCTCTTGTTGTCACGACGACTCCCCCTCTCCAAACCCGCTGTCCTCGCCATCACACCTGGAGAACACGCCGCCGCCGCCCTGCCATCATGACCTCTCTCTTCTGAAACCCTGGTGAGCTCTGCCCGGGCGTTGCTGCTCCGCCAAGCCGAGGAACCGAGCAGACAATGGAAGTGATTGAGAACCAAACAGACGACGTTATTGAATTTTAATCACATCCTTTCCACGCTGACGCTGAACACGGCAATTACCTGTGTGTGTGTGTGTGTGTGTGTGTGTGTGTGTGTGTGTGTGTGTGTGTGTGTGTGTGTGTGTGTGTGTGTGTGTGTGTGTGTGTGTGTGTGTGTGTGTGTGTGTGTGTGTGTGTGTGTGTGTGTGTGTGTGTGTGTGTGTGTGTGTGTGTGTGTGTGTGTGTGTGTGTGTGTGTGTGTGTGTGTGTGTGTGTGTGTGTGTGTGTGTGTGTGTTGGATGACAGGCTCATCAGGTCCTCACAGAGGCTGAAAGAAGGTCGTAAGTGGCTATCAGTGCGGCCAGCCCTGTCTGGATGGACCCCCCCCCCCCCCCCCCAGACGGGGTCTAATTATCCCCACCATGGCTGAATCAACATTTGATTATATCCTCCCCACGGCTGCTTTCAAAGGCTCTATTCAAAGACCACTTTTATGTCTTTTCTCTCATAATCAAGAATGGCTGTTATTTGCTAATGATGAGTTTAAATGTTCTTTTAACGCGACCCCTGATGAGCAGGAAGATGTCTGACATACGTGCTGCTTCATGCTCTCGAGGGCGCCGCTTTGGACCTGAAAGGGTTTTGAACCAAATTAATATATTATATTTATTTTTATCTCAATCTTATTTGAAGATATGCAGTAATTTATTCTGTGAAGTTGCAGTCAGTAAATGTTTCCAATGTGAAGGAGTCAAATAAAAACCATCCTGAATGGTTGTGTGTGTAGATATGACAATGATGATCTCGGTGCTCTGGTACCTGCAGGACTCGCAGCATTGAGAGCATGGATTCTGTCTTAACCTCCATCTTGTCGTTGTTCTGTGTTCCAGCCAGCGGAACCTGGCGGAAATCACCGAGTTGATCCACACGGCGTTCCTGGTGCATCGTGGGATCGTGGATCTGAAGGGCTGGTCGGACTCAGACGGCCCGCTGAAGGACATGGAGTTTGGGAATAAGATGGCCGTCCTGAGCGGCGACTTCCTGCTGGCTAACGCCTGCACCGGACTGGCTCAGCTGAATAACACCAAGGTAATCACACGCAGCACAATTAATATCTGACCTGAGGTCAGTAAAGAACACGGTTAATATCTGACCTGAGGTCAGAGGAGGAGGACACGAGACGGAGGACACGAGCAGGAGGACACGAGGAGGAGGACATGAGACGGAGGACACGAGGAGGAGGACTGTGATTAATAACGCTGGTTAATAACTGATTAATAACGCTGGTTAAAGGGATAGTTCGGAATTTTGGACATAAGACTTATTTTCCAAGTCAGCCGGTGTGTTCGAGACGTCTGGAGACGTTTTCAAGACATTTCATTCAGTTCTTCTAGTTGCCGAGTTTGCTTATGTTATGGCTAGCGCAAGTCAATGGTTCTAGTTAGACAGGCATTAAAAACACTCATACCGACTCCACAGTGCACCCGAGGCAAATCAATTAAAACACTAGACTGTCGATGTACATATCTGTGTTGATAGAATATTTGAAACAAAACTAACCTCGCATCGCATGAATCATCCATTTTTTGAGGGACTATGTTCTCAGCAGCAGCGGAATTTTACTTTGCTCTGTCGGACTCAAAACTCTAAGACGCGCTGCTCGGAATCCAGCCGGTAAATACACACCTGAACACCGCCGATTTGTCTGCCCTTATACCCCCAAGGCTGTCTGAAAAGCCCTCGGAGCTCAATCAAACACCGGGCAGCACACGGCCCCGCAAACCCACAATTACGCACAGCGAACCCGAACCTCTGCTCCGTCCGGAGAACCGTAAACCCTCGGAGGCGTTGCGGGGAATGCCTCCGGTAAATACACACCTGAACACCTCCGAATTGTCGGCCCTTAAGCCCCCAAGGCTGTCTGAAAAGCCCTTGGACCTCACACAAACACCGGGCAGCACACGGCCACGCAAATCCAAACATGCAGACTCTCCGTCGGACTCAAAACTCTAAGACACGCCGCCCGAAATACTGCCCGTAAGCAATCGAACCGGGCCGAATTGTCGGGCCTCATGCCCTCAGACCTGGGTGAAAAGCGCTTGGAGCTCACACAAACACCGGGCAGCCCACGGCCACGCAAAGCCACAATTACACACTGCGAACCCGGACCTCTGCTCCGTCCGTAGACCTGTAAACCCTCGGACGCGTTGCGGGGGATTCCCTCCTGGCACCACCAGTCTCCGTTTGTTCGGTCCCGGTTCTCAGCTCCAGCGGAGGCTATCTCCGTCTCCACAGACGCTCGTTCACGTTCTGCCCTTTGAGCATTGCTCTCGTGCAATTCTTCCTCTGTATATTCAGGCTCGTACAGGTACGGCTGGGTTTGGGTGGAAAAAAACTCCTCATCAGAGTCTTCAAAAGTTTCACTATATTCTCCAAAAGTGGCCATTTCTGTGAGATTGAAGAAACTAGCACTGCAGGCTACTCTGCGTCTGTAGCAATGACAGCAGGTAAACAAACAATTATAGAAACGGTAACTTATAAGTGCTAGGTGATATCAGTCCGCCGCTGCCATAGCCTACTAGGAAGTATGACACGCTGCTGCTGCTGCTGCTGAGACATAAATCCTTAAAAATGCAAAGTTGGTTTTATTTCAAACATTCTATCAACACAGATATGTACATCGATAGTCTGCCGTTACAATGGATTTGCCTCGGGTGCACTGTGGAGTCAGTATGAGTGTTTTTAATGCCATGCTAGCTAGAACCATTGACTTGCGCTAGCCATAGCATAAGCGAACTCGGCAACTAGAAGAACTGAATGAAATGTCTTGAAAACGTCTCCAGACGTCTCGAACACACCAGCTGAGTTGGAAAATAGGTCTTATGTCCAAAATTCAGAACTATCCCTTTAATATCTGACCTAAGGTCAGTAAACAACACGGTTAATATCTGACCTGAGGTCAGCGATGAACATGGTGAATATCTGACCTGAGGTCAGTGATGAACACGGTTTATATCTGACCTGAGGTCAGTAAAGAACACGGTTAATATCTGACCTGAGGTCAGTGATGAACACGGTTTATATCTGACCTGAGGTCAGTAAAGAATATGGTTAATATCTGACCTGAGGTCAGCCATGAACACTGTGAATATCTGACCTGAGGTCAGTGATGAACACGGTTTATATCTGACCTGAGGTCAGTAAAGAATACGGTTAATATCTGACCTGAGGTCAGTGATGAACACTCCCAGCGGTCCTTGCAGCTCCATTGATTGTGGGATTCATGGATTATTATTGAGAAATCTCTGCTGGGTGCTGAGGGTGCTGAGGGGTTTTCACTCACAGACAGCGCCACCCAGTGGCCGTTTCTGCCGGGTACAGAAGCAATTAACTAATCAGAGCTCAGTAGCTGGGTTTAACAATAGGGCTGTGTCTGTGTGTGTGTGTAACTGTGTGTGTGTGTAACTGTGTGTGTGTGTGTCTGTAGCTGTGTGTGTGTGTCTGTAACTGTGTGTGTGTGTGTGTGTGTGTGTTTGTGTGTTTGTAAGTTTGTAACTGTGTGTGTGTCTGTGTAACTGTGTGTGTAACTGTGTGTGTGTGTGTGTAATTGTGTGTGTGTGTAACCGTGTGTGTAACCGTGTGTGTGTGTGTGTGTGTAACTGTGTGTGTGTGTGTGTGTGTCTGTGTAACTGTGTGTAACTGTGTGTGTGTGTAACTGTGTGTGTGTGTCTGTGTAACTGTGTGTGTGTGTGTGTTTTTGTGTGTGTGTGTGTGTGTGTGTGTGTGTGTGTGTAACTGTGTGTGTGTAACTGTGTGTGTGTAACTATGTGTGTGTGTGTGTGTGTGTGTGTGTGTGTGTGTGTGTGTGAGAGTTTAACTGTGTGTGTGTGTGTCTGTGTATGTGTGTGTGTGTGTGTGTGTGTGTGTGTGTGTGTGTGTGTGTGTGTGTGTGTGTGTAACTATGTGTGTGTGTGTGTGTGTGTGTGTGTGTGTGTGTGTGTAACTATATGTGTAACTGCTCCGTCAGAATGCGGTTGCCTGAGTGGATCACGATATCCTATACCCTTTTCCCGCCGGCCTGCAGCCGCCTGGCTTCACGTGTGCTGTGTCTCCACGCCGTACGGGGGAACCCGCCGGAGTCCAAGCATCAACATCCTTCTCATGAAGATGATTTAAGGTGCGGCATGTCCCTGCTGCTAATTAGCTTTCATGAGGAAGCGTCCCTGCAACAGCTGATTGACAACTTAATGGAAGTGATACGATTGTTTCCTGAGAGATGGAAACACGCTGGGAATGAAACGCCAGCAGACCTATGAACACAGCGAGTATGAACGCAACGCGGCTCACACCGGATCACCACACCGGATCACCACACCGGATCACCACACGGCAACACTTCCTCACCACCGGGGGAGCAGCGTGACGATAACGGAACCCAACCACAGAAGACGTCTTCAGGTGGACGCTGGAGAAGGTTCAAGGTTGTTGGTGGTATGACCCTTAACACACAAACCTGAGGTCGGAGAGTTTGAGCATGAAGACCTTCTGAAGGCCTGTGTGGTCGTGGTCCAGCTCCGAGCTCCTGCAGCGTTGGAAGTTTTCCTCCCTCGGGGTGATGAGATTGTGTGTCGTGGCCTTGAGAGGAAACCTTCCTGCTACTTGTATAAACTGTAAAGTAATCCCACCGTCGGGCTCGGTTTCTTCCCCCTCGCAGACCCGTCGGCAAAACACGATCTGGCTGGATTTGGGAATGGAGTAAGGGGGAGGCAGGGGAAGAGCTCATCTGATACTTTCCAAAAAAAGACACCCCCCCCCCCCTCCTCACGGCGGGCAGAGACACCACATCTGGTAACACTGGAGGCACATTGTCCTTCCAGGTCTGCGGCCGGCTCCGCTTTCCTCAATATTTTCCCCCGGTGGATTCAGTTACCCCGCAGGGTACCGCAGGGCACCGCAGGGCACCGCAGGGCACCGCAGGGCACCGCAGGGCCAGCACCGCAGGTTACCGCAGGGCCGGCCCCGCAGGGTCGGTGGAGCGGCTGACGTCATCAGACTGTTCTGATGAACCAAGGTTGTCTGGGATGAGCTTAAGGAGCTCTCGAGGACATTGAGCCTCTGTACATGGGGCGGCTGCACCACCGGCCGCCCCGTTCTTACGTGTTCTTACTTTTTCTTATGTGTTCTTACTTGTTCTTACGTCTTCTTACTTGTTATTACGTGTTCTGGCGTGTTCTTACGTGTTTATTTAAGGCAGAACTCTGTAATACCCATTTGTGTTTCCTCGTGCAGCACATCCCGCCTGGCGGAAGAAGCAGTGGGTCTTTCTCGATTTTTTTGCTTTAATCTTTCTGTGCCTTTTCAGCAGAAAATGTGTAGATACTCCTAAACATCAACACATTAATAATACAGACCTGCAGTGCTCAGAGGCTCAAAGTGTAATAAATCTCTAACTCATTAGTGGAGCAGAGAAGCAGATCATTACTCCAAAACCTCTTTTACCCTTCTGCTCTCTGGACCCGGTCTTAGTTGGGCTCACCATCTGCCTTTTGAGCTCCATTTCAGGCCCCCGGACCGGACCGACACCGGATCCGGATCCGTCTCCTGGACTTTAAACTCGTAGCACATGTGAATAAACGGAGCCGGGGTCTGGGATGATGGGCAGCTGATGATGGGCAGCTGAGTTTGCGCCCGCTCACCTTGTTTCCTGCAATCCTTCGCCGAGCCAGCTGTACAGATGAGAGCGCTGATGGCTCAAGCTTCAACCGTGGGTTTTAATTACAAACGTCACGGATGTCTGGAGCCTAATCGATGCCGCTAGCCAGAGTGATCTCTAACGAGGGACGAGGTTGTTGGGTCAGTGGCCGAGTCCAAGGATGCTTCGGCAGGACTGTTGATAGTGATGTCATCAAACCCATGGTTTCCTGTCTTCATGTCAGGGATGCAAACTTGTCACCTTTCGGCGAAATTCGCCGTTTTTGTTCCGAAAAAGGTCATTTGTGTGATTCATGGAGATCTGCAATAAAAATATTTCGGGGGGGGGGGGCGTCCAAGTAATCGGCGAACGCAAGCTGTCATAAATATTTATTCCAAGCTTGTTTGTTTGGCCAACCCGTGTAATCATGTCATCTTCGGGTCTGTAGCTGCCTTGATGCCGTACTAGACAGGAGTGACGTTGGTACGCTTCAAAAACGTCATGGTACAGACACACCAACTCCGGCAGCGACGCAACGGACCGTCGAACGCACCGGCGAGTGGGCAGTTCTGTGTTCAAGTTGGATAAATTGGATAGACGTCCTGCGAAGTGGGCGGGACTTGAGTTTTGCTCTGCCGTTTCCAACATGGCGGCCGGGCCACAAACGATCTCATTTTACAGTTAAACTACACGCTAAAGCATGTTTCTGAAAACATTTGAGGCGGGAAATGTGTAGTGCAGTAACAGAATCTGGATTCATATTTGATCAACACTGCCTAGTTTGATAGTTTGAACGAAGTTTCTGGAGCCGGCGGCATTGCGTTGGACGGACGGCATTTGCATATAGTTCAATCTATCGAACTTTATGCAAATTCACGTACGGCGACAGGGCCGCCAATTCGACGTGCCGTATCCATCATGTGGAGCTCCTGCTCTACATAGACAATGAATGGGATCCGTTGACTTGACGTCTGCTGCCGGAGTTGGTGTGTCTGTACCATCAGGCTTTCTAACGTAGGCTAACGTGCTAATGTCAGACAGTTCGCTGACATACGCATCGCAAATCACAACCATTTTTGCTGGTTACAATAACGGTGTTATCGGATAGTACAGTGTCTATTTCTCAGGAACCTTTGAAAAATCTAAGCGAGAAAACAACGTTAAATGTACCTACCATACCTTCACATTAAAAAAAAAAACCTAAAATAAATAATGGAAAATCAACGGAGCAAAGGCTTACTCTGATATCGATGTAATGTTAGCGAATGAGGGGTGAGAAGCCCCCTACCTCCCCTTGCTAATATTTATTCCGTTCGTCCAGAGTCAAATCTATTCTTGAGGTTCCAAATATTTTCAAAGCAGTTTGTATTTCAATGTGAGGAGTCGATCGAGTTATTTTATGTTCCGTCGTTTGAAGCAAACCTTTTAGCCCTGGCATTGGTCTCCCATTATTTATACCTTCACTGGAAGGGAAGTCCATTTTCCAGGCTCTCGCCAGCCCCCTTCAGTGAGGCAGAGGAATAACATTGAAGCATATGCAATATATATATATATGTGTGTGTGTATGTATATATATATATATATATATATATATATATATATATATTCCGCGAGGGGGTTTGGGTCCTTGTCACCTTTTTCATCCCTGATGAGTTTGCACCCCTGTCATGTTGTTGTGTCCATCTGACAGGTCGTTGAACTGATCTCGAGTGCCATCGGTGACGTGGTTCAAGGAATCTACACGGAGAATCCCAGTAACAGTGAGGTAAGAGCTTCATAAGCATCGGTCAGTGTGATGATCCAGAATGATCCATGTCAGGAAAGAAAATGGTGTAATATTCCTTTGACTCTCATTAAACGACCAACACAGAATTCTTCTAACAAGGGTTGACCCTGAATGTTGACCCAGAATTCAAAGTCTTTGTTGTCCATTGAAAACAAACCAGTGAGCGTACTGGTAGCACTGTGTTTACTGGTCTGTAACGTCCATCCTGCTGCCTGAAACCAGAGCACCAAGCGTGGATTCATACGCCGCAGAAAGTAATCCCCAACAAATGTGCAGTCTACGTTTGAGTAACATTAGCTAGAAACTCCAGCTGTTTAATGAGATTACTAGATATATATATATATATATATATTATATATATATATATAGACAGACAAGTTTGTCGTGTGCTCCGTAGGAAAAAAGCCTCGCCGACGGCATGGATGTGGCGGCGTGGGAGGAGCACTTGTTCCTGTCCCACGGGGCGCTGCTGGCCAAGAGCTGTCACGCTGCGATGGAGCTCGCCGACCACGACGAGGAGCGCCAGAGACTTGCCTTCAACTATGGCAAGCATATATCACTGGGCCACAAGGTAACCTGTCCTCCCAGCACCCACACACCACAAACAAACATCTTGAATATAGAGACAAACCTCACCTGTTGGCTGCCTTTGATTGGTCGAGTGTGATCTCCACTGTCGCCTGATTGGCCGACGTGCTCTGTGTTCCGCAGCTGAACTCTGACCTGCAGCCGTTTGTGAAGAGCAGCGGCGGTGAGACGGCGCCCTTCAGTCTGAGAGCCGCCCCGGTGGTTCTGCACCGCCAGGTCGTCGGCCAGGAGAGGTGGCGTCAGCAGCTGCAGCAGGTATGAAAACGGGGTTGTGACCCCGGGGCACGGGGGTCCTTACATCGTTATTACATCACCATGTTGTTAAACGTTCGTTCTCTCGCCTTTCTTTTGACATCTGAATGTGTGTGATGACCGGAGCCTGTTAACATGAACAAACAAAGTTAGGACTTATTAACGCGTCTCTGTGACCGTTCGCCTGTTAAACATAAGCTCCTAACATGAGCGTTGACCCTCCGAGATGCTGCAGCAGGTTCTCTCTGGAGACTTTGTCCTCGGAGAAGTCCTGAAGGATTTGTGTTCATGTTTAAACATTTCAGAACACAAACAAGGAGATTTTTGTCCTTTTGTTTTTCTATGTGTGACTTGTTGATAAAAAAAAGTTGTTGAGAACAATGTGAAGGCAACCATGGTAATGTTCCTGATGATGTCTCCTCCGCCAGGCGACGACACGGAGGAACCAGCTGGACTACTCCAAGGTACGTCTACTGGATCACAGTCCTGAATGCAGAACCTGTTCATCTGCAGAGTCTTCTCACTGGAACCTGCAGAGCAAGTGGAGTAAGAGCTTCCCAAAGTCAGGCTGGGGGGTGGAGGGGAGGGGAGGAGGAGGAGGAGGGGTTATCTAGACGCGTCTGAAACCAGAGCAGGAAGGATTAGTTACCGAGGCCTATTTGTGGAGGAGACGGCGAGGCTTGGAGACAGGGGCATTGTGGGAGAATCTCCTTCAGGGAGCTGTCGACGAGAGGACGAGGAGGAGGACAGGAGGACACGAGACAGAGGACACGAGACGGAGGACACGAGGAGGAAGTCATGAGGAGGAGGACACGAGGAGGAAGTCATGAGGAGGAGGACACGAGGACAGGAGACCGAGGAAACAAGATGGAGGACACGAGGAGGAGGACACGAGGAGGAAGACATGAGGAGGAGGACACGAGGAAGACATGAGGAGGAGGACACGAGACGGAGGACACAAGGAGGAGGACACGAGAAGGAGGACACGAGGAGGAAGACACGAGGAGGAAGACATGAGGAGGAAGACATGAGAAGGAGGACACGAGGAGGAAGACACGAGACAGAGGACACAAGACGGAGGACACGAGGAGGAGGAAGACATGAGGAGGAGGACACGAGGAGGAAGTCATGAGGAGGACACGAGGACAGGAGACGGAGGAAACAAGATGGAGGACACGAGGAGGAAGACTTGAGGAGGAGGACACGAGGACAGGAGACTGAGGAAACAAGATGGAGGACACGAGGAGGAGGACACGAGGAGGAAGACATGAGGAGGCGGACACGAGGAAGACATGAGGAGGAGGACACGAGACGGAGGACACAAGGAGGAGGACACGAGACGGAGGACACAAGGAGGAGGACACGAGGAGGGGGACACGAGGAGGAGGACACGAGGAGGAAGACACGAGACAGAGGACACGAGACGGAGGACACGAGGAGGAGGACATGAGGAGGAGGACACGAGACGGAGGACACGAGGAGGAGGACACGAGGAGGAGGACATGAGGACACGAGACGGAGGACACGAGGAGGAGGACACACGGAGGACACGAGGAGGAAGACATGAGGAGGAGGACACAAGGAGGAGGACACGAGAAGGAGGACACAAGGAGGAAGACATGAGGAGGAGGACACGAGAAGGAGGACACGAGGAGGAGGACACGAGGAGGAGGACACGAGAAGGAGGACACGAGGAGGAGGACACGAGGAGGAGGACACGAGACGGAGGACACGAGACGGAGGACACGAGGAGGAGGACACGAGACGGAGGACACGAGGAGGAGGACACGAGCAGGAGGACACGAGGAGGAGGACATGAGACGGAGGACACGAGGAGGAGGACTGTGATTAATAACGCTGGTTAAAGGGATAGTTCGGAATTTTGGACATAAGACCTATTTTCCAAGTGAGCCGGTGTGTTCGAGACGTCTGGAGACGTTTTCAAGACATTTCATTCAGTTCTTCTAGTTGCCGAGTTTGCTTATGCTATGGCTAGCGCAAGTCAATGGTTCTAGTTAGACAGGCATTAAAAACACTCATACCGACTCCACAGTGCACCCGAGGCAAATCAATTAAAACACTAGACTGTCGATGTACATATCTGTGTTGATAGAATATTTGAAACAAAACCTTGCATCGAATGAATCATCCATTTTTTGAGGGACTAGTTTCTCAGCAGCAGCGGAACTTTACTTTGCTCCGTCGGACTCAAAACTCTAAGACACGCCGCCCGAAATACTGCCCGTAAATAGGCAATCGAACCGGGACGAATATTCGGGCCTCATGCCCTCAGACCTGGGTGAAAAGCCCTTGGTCCTCACACAAACACCGGGCAGCCCACGGCCACGCAAAGCCACAATTACGCACCGCGAACCCGGACCTGTGCTCCGTCCGTAGACCTGTAAACCCTCGGACGCGTTGCGGGGGATTCCCTCCTGGCACCACCAGTCTCCGTTTGTTCGGTCCCGGTTCTCAGCTCCAGCGGGGGCTATCTCCGTCTCCACAGACGCTCGTTCACGTTCTGCCCTTTGAGCATCCCTCTCACGCAATTCTTCCTCTGTATATTCAGGCTCGTACAGGTACGGCTGGGTTTGGGTGGAAAAAAACTCCTCATCAGAGTCTTCAAAAGTTTCACTATATTCTCCAAAAGTGTCCATTTCTGTGAGATTGAAGAAACTAGCACTGCAGGCTACTCTGCGTCTGTAGCAATGACAGCAGGTAAACAAACTATTATAGAACCGGTAACTTATAAGTGCTAGGTGATATCAGTCCGCCGCTGCCATAGCCTACTAGGAAGTATGACACGCTGCTGCTGCTGCTGAGACTTAAATCCTTAAAAATGTAAAGTTGGTTTCATTTCAAACACTCTATCAACACAGATATGTACATCGATAGTCTGCCGTTACAATGGATTTGCCTCGGGTGCACTGTGGAGTCAGTATGAGTGTTTTTAATGCCATGCTAGCTAGAACCATTGACTTGCGCTAGCCATAGCACAATAAAATATAGGTCTTATGTCCAAAATTCTGAACTATCCCTTTAATAACTGATTAATAACGCTGGTTAATAACTGGTTAATAAAGCTGGTTAATAACTGATTAATAACCAGACTTGTTGACAGAAACTTGATTGTTTAGGATGAGAACCCAGGAGGCTGTTAGTAAACAGAAGTGAGTCTCCAGTTGGGAACGGAGTGAATCTAATTTAAAGACGTGAATATTTCTGACTAATGAAGACGAGATG
>NC_139921.1:837500-912500 GCF_963514095.1 Eutrigla gurnardus
AACGAAGAGAGAAGAGTCCAGGTGAGAGTCCAGTCTGAGTCCTGCATATCACGAAACAGTCATAGACTTCTATACAACCAGAGGGGAGGCGCCCCCTGGTGGCCAGCAGGGAGAATCACAGTTTACATTTACATTCAGGGCATTTAGCAGATGCTTTTGTCCAAAGCAATTTACAATAAGTACATTTGTGGAAAGAAAGAAACCACAGGTTTATATATATATGTTTATATATATATATATATATATATATATATATATATATATATATATATATATATATATATATATATATTAATAATGTATAGGTCATGTGACGTGGTGTAGTTCAACTAGAGATGACGTTTAATACGCCTGACAACCTTTTGGTTTATTAGCAGCTGCATTTCTCAAGAGGCACAACAAAGCAGGAAGTGAATAGCGAGTGAAAAGCCTCGATAAAAACAGTCACCGTGTTTGTTTTTAGAAGAACTGTGGGCAGTGAGGAATCTTCCAGCGATGCCTCCAGTGTGTTCCTGAGTTTCACTGTTTCATATTAAACTAGCTTCAGCCTGCTCATCGCTGCACACCTGCTGCTGGAGACCAGATGTAAAAATATCACGTGTCAACCTTGACTGAAAAGTACCGCTGTAAAAACACTAAAACCCACAACAAATGTCATCCGGCGTGACATTGTCTCTACAGCCAGAGAAATGTCATGAATCACAACTAATGTGATAAAATAACAAAAATCATCTCCGTTTAAGATCCAGAAACGTTAAAGGAATCTTTGTTCTCCACTTCATCAAATAAGCACAGAGACTTTTAATATGAGCACGCTGTCGACCTCCGCCTGCCTCCCCTCCTGGTGCATGCTGGGATACATCCCCTCAGCCACTGCGACCCTGTTAGGAATGATGTGAAATGAGTGGATGTGACTGTGGGGTGATATTAGCGGCTCCATTTGTCTTCTGTGAATGGCCCATCAGTAAACACCTGCTAATATCATCATATGGCTGACGGTGATGGATGGGAGTCATTCTCCCGCGATGGGAACGGCACGGCTGATTGGCCGCCGCCACACAGACGAGCATATTGGCCAAAAATGACACTTTAACGAGCTCTTCCCGGTGTTAAGTGCTGCGCGCCGGCCCATCGCCGCACGCCGTCGCCTGGCTGACCCTGGGCCGTGCTGCCCCCCCGCACAGGGCCGGCTCGCTTCATTGGCTGACAGATCGGACTGCCATGGAGACGGCTCATTAGGCGAATAATGAGACCCACATCAGCCACACATTGTCTTGTTACATATAGGTATACTATATTGCCAAAAGTATTCGCTCACCTGCCTTGACTGGCATATGAACTGAAGTGACCTCCATTCTTAATCCATAGGGTTTAATATGACGTCGGTCCACCCTTTGCAGCCAACAGCTTCAACTCTTCTGGAAGGCGTTCCACAAGGTTTAGGAGTGTGTTTATGGGACGTTTGGACCATTCTTCCAGAAGTGTATTTGTGAGGTCACACTGATGTTGGAGGGAAGGCCTGGCTCTCAGTCTCCACTCTAATTCATCCCGAAGGTGTTCTATCGGGTTGAGGTCAGGACTCTGTGCAGACCAGTCAGGTTCATCTACACCAAACTCTCTCATCCATGTCTTTATGGACCTTGCTTTGGGCACTGGTGCACAGTCATGTTGGAACAGGAAGGGGCCGTCCCTAAACTGGTCCTCAAAGTTGGGAGCATGGAATTGTCTAACATCTCTTGGTATGCTGAAGCATTCAGAGTTCCTTTCACTGGAACTAAGGGGTCAAGCCCAGCTCCTGAGAAACAGCCCCACACCATAATCCCCCTCCACCAAACTTTACACGTGGCACAATGCAGTCAGACAAGTACCGTTGTCCTGGCAACCGCCAAACCCAGACTCCTCCATCAGACTGCCAGATGGAGAAGCGTGATTGGTCACTCCAGAGAACGTCTCCACTGCTCTAGAGTCCAGCGGCTTTACACCACTGCATCCAACGCTTTGCATTGCACTTGCTGATGTATGGCTTGGATGCAGCTGATCGCCATGGAAACCCATTCCATGAAGCTCTCTACACTGTTCTTGAGCTAATCTGAAGGCCACATGAAGTTTGGAGGTCTGTAGTGATTGACTGCAGAAAGTTGGTGCCCTCTGTGCCTCAGCATCCGCTGACCCCGCTCCGTCATTTTACGTGGTCTACCACTTCTTGGCTGAGTTGCTGTCGTTCCCAATCGCTTCCACTTTGTTCTAATCCCACAGTTGACTGTGGAATATTTAGGAGTGAGGACATTTCACCACTGGACTTGTTGCACAGGTGGCATCCTATCACAGTACCAGGAGATAATCAACCAAAATAATCAATTAGTATAATATGTAATTATTTTGAGATACTACGTCATTATTTCTGTTTATTTTGGTATATTAAGTCATTATTTTGAAAGTTTTCTTAATATTTTTGATATATTAACTCATTATTTTGGTATATTAAGTCACTATTTTGATAAAGTCTCTGTTTTTCTCTGACATAGGCAGAAGTTCATACATGATACAACATGGAGTCAGATGTACAGACTGTAATTAGAGGATCAGCTGAAATATCAACATCGGATCATCATCATGTTTTCCTCAGATGTTTTTGCATAAAAGGAGATTTTAAATAAACCATCTTGTAGCAACAAGTGAATGGCTCTCAGATAGCAACATGCAGGACAACACAACGGGATGATAATTGCGTTGTTGAATGGAGCGTGATGGTTTTGTCAGCATCAAATGTGTCATCAACAACAAAAACATAACATGTTTAAGGCAAAAGAAGTAAAACAATGGGCGCGTTTGGGATCGCATGCATTTGCGCCGATGCATGCACGAGACTTGAGAGGATCCGCCGGAACTCGTCATAAACACGCCAAGTTCCCACCACGTCAAGTCGGACACAGGTGCACTTCACGGACTTTTTTTATTATTTTTTTTAATTTAAACTTTATTAATAATTGTATACATAACAAAAACTATCGCGCCAGGGGAAACTTCACGGACTTTGCACAAAGAATATGGCCTGCCTAGTGGCGCTGGCTTTCTTCGTCGCTGACGAACTCGAGCCGAAGCATTTGAAGTCCCGTTGTTGACGGAGGCTGAGGAATTTTCTCACGTGGGAAATACCACGTGATAATTCTAACCAACTAGGGCAACGTTGAGGGGAGTGTCTTATGTCCGCACTTATTTCAGACCATCTGCACAGAAAAGCATGCGGAGGGAGGTGCCCTGGAGATACCGCGAGTTTTTAAAGTCATGTGACATGTCGCAAAGGGAAGTTATCACCAGCATTTGTGACGTTTTTTTCCCAGAATGCCTTGTTTTGCGAGGCAAATGCATGCGCATGCTTGATTCGAAACAAGCCTAATATCAATCACAGCGGAGGAAACGTGTGTGAGAATGGCTTCTCATATAAGACTGTTGTCTTGGTTTACAGCCCACAAGCTCATGGTTGTGTTAGTTACATGTTGCTTCCACGCGAGGGCGCTGTTGCTCAGAGTGAACAGAGATTATGAACACAACAAGCGGCATCACTCCAACCTACTTCTGGTTTCGCTTTATGACCAGAGACTATAAAACCAAGGGAGTCACTTATGTTGCTGTCAGTTTGGAATTTTTACATTTACAAACAAATAATATTAAAAAAATCAAGTGTTGATCCCTATATTTTTTAAATCGAATTTAAAAAGCAATTGAACCAATAAGTATATGGGAATATCCAAGCATCCACATCTAAAAATACTCTTTTTACAAGTTATAGTCTTGCAAAAAGTGCCATCATCTCTTGTTATATGTTATGGATATACAGCATATATATTCTATATAACGTGGGTCATTTACTGCACAGCAATGCATCTTATTATACATATGCATATGCTAGGTATTCAATCTGCAAACTGCAGTAACGGATTGGCGGTGGAAAGTAGCCAATGATAATAACAAAAACCCTTTTATGGTGTCCTCCTGCAGAAGGTTACCGTAAATACTAGATTAGAGGTAGCTCTATGTCTAGACTATTTCATAAAGGGGGGATATAAATGCAGCTGAAGTAAAAAGTCCTCGCGCGCCCCCATCCTCACGTAACCCTCAACATGACGTCAGCTGTAAAAATAAACACTTTAAAAAAATAAACTCTAATGTTATCATGCGTGTTTACATGCAGTGACGTTTCATTTTGACTGCATTATAACTTTTGGTTTATTCTTTTTTTTTTTTTCGCTCCTGGTTCCACAGCTGTGCGGAAGTGACACAGCAGGCGCGCGCCTCGGTCACGTCACGCGAGAAAGCGCAGAAGCCGAGCGAGAAAAAAATCAACAACAAGAAGAAGAGTTCCGTGCAAACAGAGGTCCCGTGAGAGTCCGCAGACATGACCAGCGCGTCGCTAACGCTCCCGGAGGGTCGCGTGGACTCCTAAAGGTGAGCTCCAACCGCCGGTCACGCGCCTTTACCGTTAATAAGAGGAGTCAGCGAGAGGAGGAGGACGAGGAGGACGAGGAGGGGGGGGATGGTGGGGGGGACTCGTCCACGCAAACGCGTCACTAGAATCCACATCTAAAATGTTGCGGTGTTTACGTGAAGCTCCGCGCGCGGACATCCGCGTGTTGTCACGCGCAAGTTCGTGTCCAGCAGCACTGGAACAGCTGATTCCACGGTGTTGTGGTTCAAAGGTTCACGGGCGGAAGAATGAGGAAGTGGAGTTGCGCGAGGAGGCTGGAGGAGCGCGAGGAGGCTGCGCGAGGAGCCTGCTTGCTGCGCGCTGGCGTGCAGGAGGACGGCCAACGGCGTCAATGCGCCTGGTTGCTGTGTTGTTGGTCACACACGCAGCTTCGTGTACCAGTACGTCCTCCTTCACATACCAGTTATGCCCTCCTTCATGTACCAGTTACATCCTCCTTCACATACCAGTTACGCCCTCCTTCATGTACCAGTAACATCCTCCTTCAAGTACCAATTACGCCCTCCTTCACATACCAGTTACACCCTCCTTCACGTACCAGTTACATCCTCCTTCACATACCAGTTACGCCCTCCTTCATGTACCAGTAACATCCTCCTTCAAGTACCAGTTACGCCCTCCTTCACGTACCAGTTACGTCCTCCTTCACGTACCAGTTACACCCTCCTTCACGTACCAGTAACATCCTCCTTCACGTACCAGTTACATCCTCCTTCACATACCAGTTACGCCCTCCTTCATGTACCAGTAACATCTTCCTTCAAGTACCAGTTACGCCCTCCTTCACGTACCAGTTACACCCTCCTTCACGTACCAGTAACATCCTCCTTCACGTACCAGTAAAGCCCTCCTTCACGTACGAGTAACATCCTCCTTCACGTACCAGTAACATCTTCCTTCAAGTACCAGTTACGCCCTCCTTCACGTACCAGTTACACCCTCCTTCACGTACCAGTAACATCCTCCTTCACGTACCAGTAAAGCCCTCCTTCACGTACGAGTAACATCCTCCTTCACGTACCAGTAACGTCCTCCTTCACGTACCAGTTACGTCCTCCTTCACGTACCAGTAAAGCCCTCCTTCACGTACCAGTAAAGCCCTCCTTCACGTACCAGTAACATCCTCCTTCACGTACCAGTAACGTCCTTCACGTACCAGTTACACCCTCCTTCACGTACCTGTTACTCCTTCATGTACCATATACTGGAACAGCTGATTCCACGGTGTTGTGGTTCAAAGGTTCACGGGCGGAAGAATGAGGAAGTGGAGTTGCGCGAGGAGGCTGGAGGAGCGCGAGGCGTGCAGGGGGACGGCCAACGGCATCAACGCGCCTGGTTGCTGTGTTGTTGGTCACACACGCAGCTTTGTGTACCAGTACGTCCTCCTTCACATACCAGTTACGCCCTCCTTCATGTACCAGTAACATCCTCCTTCAAGTACCAGTTACGCCCTCCTGCACATACCAGTTACACCCTCCTTCACGTACCAATTACGCCCTCCTTCACGTACCAGTTATGCCCTCCTTCGTATACCAGTTATGCCTTCCTTCACGTACCAGTTACACCCTCCTTCGCATATTAGTTGTGATCTCCTTCATGTACCAGTAACGTCCTCCTTCACATACCAGTTTTGTCCTCCTCCGCGTACCAGTAAAGTCCTCCTTTGCATACCAGTTTCGTCCTCCTTCATGTACCAGTAACACCCTCCTTCATGTACCAGTTACGTTCCTCCTTTATGTACCAGTTGCGTTCTCCTTCACGTACAAGTCAAGCCCTGCTTCATGTACCAGTAAAATCCTCCATGTACCAGTAAAATCCTTCTTTGTGTACCAGTAACGTCCCCCTTTATGTACCAGTGATGTCCTCCTCCATGTACCAGTAAAACCCTTCTTTGTGTACCAGTTAAGCCCTCCTTCATGTACCAGTAAAATCCTCCTTCGTGTACCAGTAACGTCCTCCTCCATCAACCAGTTCATGGACTCGTGTATTGTGACTTGTGTATACCGACTCGTTTATACTGACTAGTGTATGCCGACTCGCTGACTCGTGTATGCCGACTCGTGTATGCCGACTCGCTGACTCGTGTATGCCGACTCGCTGACTCGTGTATGCCGACTCGTGTATGCCGACTCGTGTATGCCGACTCGTGTATGCCGACTCGTGTATGCCGACTCGTGTATGCTGACTAGTGTCTCTCCGTGTGATTTACCCCTCCAGGCTATGAGTTCCTCTGAGTATGGAGAAGTTTCAGACGAAGCGATGCTTGAGAAAGGTAACATCCCCACTAACCTGCATTTGAATGTTAATAATCACCATTTCTCATATCAGCTTAAAAAACATAATGAATATGAAGGTATCATAATTTGCAGATGACATTCTAATATTTTAAAAGGCACAAATGAATATATTGAGGTGAAACAGAAGCAACATGACGTCCTGTGATATTCATCCAGAGATATTTCGTTTTCTCATCATTTACAGAACACCAGCATGTCCAGGTCGTTAAGGAGGAGTCAGAGGACTTTGCTATCTGCGAGTCACCCGAAGGACTCGGAGGAGGGTCACCTGGAGGAGGGTCACCTGGGGTCGCCGAGGCTGGCAAACGTCCATCTGCAGAGACGGGGCCTCACACAAACCAGTCCACCAGCAGCAAGAGAGCCAGGGTCTCTGGTGAGGTGAGCTAACCTCAGAGGACACTGAGGATGCACATATCCCACTGGAGCCGCCTCTCACTGTATATTTGTTTTATAGATGAGGCGCCACCTGGTGGACGATAGCGGCAGACACGAGCCTCTCTGCCTCACCACCACCGGAGAGAAGAGGACCTACCTCCAGCAGAAACCCAGAGTCTCCTACAGGAAGCCTCTCTTCAGCATCTCCCACAGGATCTCGGAGAAGAGGAACACGCCAAGTCTGGAGCAGCAGGCCAGTCCTGGTGCCGGGAACCCGCTCAGCTTCAGCAGCCTCCTCTCATCCAGGCTCCAGAGCTCAGAGGAGGATGGCCCGCTGGATCCCCTTCCCGCCATAGACCCTTTGGGACACGCCTCATCAACGGACTCCAGCCTTTACCCTCTGATCGAGAAAATGTTTCTCATTCTCAACACCCTCAATTCCAGCATGACGCAGCTGCACAGCAAAGTGGACTTGCTGACCCTCGAGGTCATGCGGATAAAGAAGCAGATCAAGCCAGCAGAGATGCTGACGGAGTTCCAGCCTCCTCCCGAGTATCTGCTCACCAGCGACGAACTGAATCAGCTGATGGAGCAAACGTCCGGTGCCGGGGAGCTCAGCTGCCGGCTGCTGGTGCACCTCTTCCCGGAGCTGTTCAAGGCCCGGGAGTGCTCTCACGAGTGCATGGCGAGCAAGCGGACCCTGGAGTCCCTACACCTGCAGCTGATCCGGAACTACGTTGAGGTTTGCTACCCTTTGGTCAAGAGCAACAGTGTCTGGCAGGAAGAGTGCCTCTTCCAGATTAATGACTTGTTTAATCGCTTCTGGGCACAGAGGGACATGGAGAGCGCCCGGCTGCTCAGGAAGCAGACGCTCCCGGCCACCGGGATCAAGGCGGAGCATCATCAGACCTTCTGTTTCATCAACGAGCAGGGCCAGGAGGAGCACGTCTCTTTAGATAGCCAGCAAAGCAGCGTGGCTGCGCCAGACCTCGCCTTCAGCACGCAAGCCACGGAGGAGCTGGACGAGTTCTCCTCTCCTGAGGACTTTGTCATCTTCCTCATGCACCGTCTCTTCCCCGAGGTGTTTGAGGAAGGGAAGATGCCAGAAGGCTCCAGTGGTTTCAGCAGCGTGGGGCAGCTGATTCTGGACTCCGACAAGATGGAAATAATAAGGAAGTACATGGAGGCTAACTTTCCTGACGTGCCTGAAGACAGCTGGCTTCAGGTGTGCATTCAGCACATGGAGGACGCGCTGGAGGGTCCTCACAGCAACGGCAACGGGAGCGAACCCGACAACATCAACGACGAGGGCTATGACCTTGCCAGCTTCCCCGAGGACGTTTCTATCGTTAAGGTGCCCGAGGTGGGTGATAACGAAAGGCCCAGTCGCAAGGCCAAGAAGTCCCTGCTCACAGCTGTGGATTTTGACAATCTGGAGATCCCTCTTCCCAACTTCACGGTCCCCCCGGAGTTTCTCCTGTCCCGGGAGCAGCTGAAGAACAACTATGAATGTAGCCTGTCCATAGGGAACTTCGCCTCCCGGCTGCTGGTGCTCATGTTCCCCGAGCTCTTCACCCACGAGAATGCACGCAAGCAGTACAACTGCAGCGGCTCTCTCGGCAAGAAGCAGCTGGACCCCGTTCGCGTGAACCTGATCCGTCACTATGTGCAGTTGGTCTACTCCCGGGCCAAGAACGACCGGGTGTGGATGTTGGAGTTTGTGGGCAAGCTAGACGAGAGGTGCCGGAGACGCGACACAGAACAGAGGAGGTCCTACCTGCAGCAGCGCAAGGTGTACAGCCAAGACTCGGAGCAGGACTTCCTCTGCCACCTGAATCAGCTCAACCCGGACGGCATGAGGGAGGATCCAGATATGCCCTCTTTACCCCCCGAGAAAAGCAGCAAAGACTTCTGTAAAATCCCGCTGGATGAACTGACTGTGTCCAAGCCCGACTTCGCCGTGCCGTGTGTCTACCTGCTCTCGGACGCCGAGGTCCGGGAGATCGTCCAGCAGAGTCTCTCTGTGGGAAACCTGGCTGCCCGCCTGCTGGTGCGCCTCTTCCCCGAGCTCTTCACTCAGGAGAACCTGCGGCTGCAGTACAACCACTCGGGCGCCTGCAACAAGAAGCAGCTGGACCCCGTCCGCCTCAGACTGATCCGGCACTACGTGGAGGCCGTGTATCCTGTGGATAAGATGGAGGAGGTGTGGCACTACGAGTGCGTGCCGAGCATCGACGAGCGCTGCCGGCGCCCCAACCGCAAGAAGTGTGACATCCTCAAGAAGGCAAAGAGGTCCAGCACCGTGTCCTAGTGGCAGCAAGGCGACGGCGGGCGAAAATTAAAATAATTGCACAGTATATAAGCTGAAATCGCTTTGTTGAACTTTTTCAAGCTGTCCTATGTAGGATGAAGCCAAGCTGTTAAAGAGTTTCTTCGGTATAATTCTTCGTCATATTTTACCTTTGGGGCTACAGCAGTAGATGCTGTAGAGTATGTAGTCTTATTATTGGATTAAAACTGCTTCTATTTATGAGCCAGGACTGTCATAGCTTATCTAACATACTGTTGGTCAATGTCGTAGCCTTAAAAACAATAACGATGCTAGTCGCTCGCAGCATAGATCACATATGGGCTCTATGGATAGAACCGAATCACGAGGATGTGATGTGTTAGATATACTTCATTGCAGTTACCGATGTAGCATTGTGCCACCACTGTTTTAATAACAATGTGCTTATGTTAAGCCTTCTTATAGAAGTTTATATTATAAAAGACAATTAACATGACAATGGATCATGATAACCTATTTCTAATAAAATCACAATTATCAATATGACATGATTTGACTGTTTCAGGGGCAGCACTGTCGCCCCACAGCGAGAGGGTCCCGGGTTCCATTCCCGGGTCAGGTTCCTTCATGTTCTCCCCGTGTAAGCAGGTTACCTCCAGGTTCTTCGGCTTCCTCCCACAGTCCAAAGACCTGTCTGTCTCTACGTGTCTCCCTGTGATAGACTGGTTACCTGTCTGTCTCTACATGTCTCCCTGTGATAGACTGGTTACCTGTCTGTCTCTACATGTCTCCCTTTGATAGAATGGTTACATGTCTGTCTCTACATGTCTCCCTGTGATAGACTGGTTACCTGTCTGTTTCTACATGTTGGCCCTGTGATAGACTGGTTACCTGTCTGTCTCTACATGTCTCCCTGTGATAGACTGGTTACCTGTCTGTCTCTACGTGTCTCCCTGTGATAGACTGGTTACCTGTCTGTCTCTACATGTCTCCCTGTGATAGACTGGTTACCTGTCTGTCTCTACATGTCTCCCTGTGATAGACTGGTTACCTGTCTGTCTCTACATGTCTCCCTGTGATAGACTGGTTACCTGTCTGTCTCTACATGTCTCCCTGTGATAGACTGGTTACCTGTCTGTCTCTACGTGTCTCCCTGTGATAGACTGGTTACCTGTCTGTCTCTACATGTCTCCCTGTGATAGACTGGTTACCTGTCTGTCTCTACATGTCTCCCTTTGATAGAATGGTTACATGTCTGTCTCTACATGTCTCCCTTTGATAGAATGGTTACATGTCTGTCTCTACATGTCTCCCTGTGATAGACTGGTTACCTGTCTGTCTCTACATGTCTCCCTTTGATAGAATGGTTACATGTCTGTCTCTACATGTCTCCCTTTGATAGAATGGTTACATGTCTGTCTCTACATGTCTCCCTGTGATAGACTGGTTACCTGTCTGTCTCTACATGTCTCCCTGTGATAGACTGGTTACCTGTCTGTCTCTACATGTCTCCCTGTGATAGACTGGTTACCTGTCTGTCTCTACATGTCTCCCTTTGATAGAATGGTTACCTGTCTGTCTCTACATGTCTCCCTGTGATAGACTGGTTACCTGTCTGTCTCTACATGTCTCCCTGTGATACACTGGTTACCTGTCTGTCTCTACATGTCTCCCTGTGATAGACTGGTTACCTGTCTGTCTCTACATGTCTCCCTGTGATAGACTGGTTACCTGTCTGTCTCTACATGTCTCCCTGTGATAGACTGGTTGCCTGTCTGTCTCTACATGTCTCCCTGTGATAGACTGGTTACCTGTCTGTCTCTACATGTCAGCCCTGTGATAGACTGGTTACCTGTCTGTCTCTACATGTCTCCCTGTGATAGACTGGTTACCTGTCTGTCTCTACATGTCTCCCTGTGATAGACTGGTTACCTGTCTGTCTCTACATGTCTCCCTGTGATATACTGGTTACCTGTCTGTCTCTACATGTCTCCCTGTGATATACTGGTTACCTGTCTGTCTCTACGTGTCTCCCTGTGATAGACTGTTTACCTGTCTGTCTCTACGTGTCTCCCTGTGATAGACTGTTTACCTGTCTGTCTCTACGTGTCTCCCTGTGATAGACTGGTTACCTGTCTGTCTCTACATGTCTCCCTGTGATAGACTGGTTACCTGTCTGTCTCTACATGTCTCCCTGTGATAGACTGGTTACCTGTCTGTCTCTACATGTCTCCCTTTGATAGAATGGTTACAAACCACACAGTGAATGACTTAGGAACAATGTGCTCTTCTTCAGCTCATTAGGACACGTATCTCTTTATTGTCACACAGTAAAGAATACTTCCTGCAGTCCACAGTGGAAAGTCTCCAGCCTCTGAGATGTTACACTACACCTCTGTAATTCCTTCCAGATCCAGCTTTTTCACCACTAGTTCAAATGCCGCTCGTTCCTTTCCGTAGCTGTCAGTGCTCGGCATCACAGTCAACTGCTCGAGTTCACGGCTTAAAGGCCTCGTCTCTAGGAAGCTCCACACATTTCCAGCGCCTTACGGCAACTTTGTACTTTTCTGTGTTGCTGGATTCCCCCAAAACCCTCCTCAGGACAACTCTCATCAGAGTGGCTGTGTTGGTCTCCCGGTCCTCCGCCAGGACCAGGTCCAAGGTATCCCCGACTTTCACCTGAGTCAACAACAACAACAGAAGTCATGAGAAATGGAAAGAAGAGGGATGTGCTACTCTTCTTCATCACTCACCGTTTTGCTTTTCTTGATGAGTTTCTGTCCATTCAGCCGGAGCTTGTTGTTGTAGAAGGCTTCCTCTATTTTACTGTGAGAAGAAAAGATACCTGGGTTATGAAAACACACAAGCATGTTCATGCAACTAATCCCCCAATCACGTCGGGTATTTCTGGTCACCGTGGGTAACTATCACCATGACGACCACATCACCTCGAATAATCACCACCACGTGTTTGAATAGACTGATTGAGAGTTCATCAGCCCTTCTAAAAGTCTCCACGTTTAACCAGCGATGAAGGAAAGGTCGCTCCGAGCTGAGAGCAGCAGTGACTCACTTGCGTGCCATATCCAGGCCGGCTCTCATGATGACATCATAGCGAAAGGACTGCACATATTTCTCCATGTCTTTATAGTCCTTCGGTAGACCTGGGTCCTCGTCTGCCTCATCTTCATAGTCGCTGTCCTCTGGGTCTTTTTTATCCTCGTCTTCCTCCTCCTCCTCCTGCACCGTCCTCGCCGCTCCTTTCTTCTTGTTGCTCTTGAACCTCAGGTGATGGAGCGACCAGGCCCTGACAGCGTCGCGGCCCCGGAGAGCCGGCCGGTGGCAGCCCAGCGCCGGCAGCGCAGAGCAGCCCCACAGCTGGCGGGTGTGGATGGTCCGGGGACACCACTCGGTCTGCCTCAGCCCGTAGCCCACAGCCAGCAGGTGGCGGGGGCTCAGCCGCCCCAGCTGCCTCATGGTGAGCGCCTGCACCACCAAACTCTGCATGTTGGCATTCCACCCTGAAAGACAGCACAGGTAGGAGGTCAGGTAGGACAGGAGCACAGACATGAGGACAGGAGCACAGGTAGGAGGACCAGTAGGACAGATAGGGCACAGACATGAGGACAGGAGCACAGACAGGAGGACAGGAGCACAAAGGGAGGACAGGAGCACAGGTAGGAGGACCAGTAGGACAGATAGGAGCACAGACATGAGGACAGGAGCACAGACAGGAGGACAGGAGCACAGGTAGGAGGACCAGTAGGACAGATAGGGCACTGACATGAGGACAGGAGCACAGACAGGAGGACAGGAGCACAGACATGAGGACAGGAGCACAGACATGAGGACAGGAGCACAGGTAGGAGGACAGGAGCACAGGTAGGAGGACAGGAGCACAGACATGAGGACAGGAGCACAGGTAGGAGGACCAGTAGGACAGATAGGGCACAGACATGAGGACAGGAGCACAGACATGAGGACAGGAGCACAGGTAGGAGGACCAGTAGGACAGATAGGGCACAGACATGAGGACAGGAGCACAGACAGGAGGACAGGAGCACAAAGGGAGGACAGGAGCACAAGTAGGAGGACCAGTAGGACAGATAGGAGCACAGACATGAGGACAGGAGCACAGACAGGAGGACAGGAGCACAGGTAGGAGGACCAGTAGGACAGATAGGGCACAGACATGAGGACAGGAGCACAGACAGGAGGACAGGAGCACAAAGGGAGGACAGGAGCACAGGTAGGAGGACCAGTAGGACAGATAGGAGCACAGACATGAGGACAGGAGCACAGACAGGAGGACAGGAGCACAGGTAGGAGGACCAGTAGGACAGATAGGGCACAGACATGAGGACAGGAGCACAGACAGGAGGACAGGAGCACAGACATGAGGACAGGAGCACAGACATGAGGACAGGAGCACAGGTAGGAGGACAGGAGCACAGGTAGGAGGACAGGAGCACAGACATGAGGACAGGAGCACAGGTAGGAGGACCAGTAGGACAGATAGGGCACAGACATGAGGACAGGAGCACAGACATGAGGACAGGAGCACAGACAGGAGGACAGGAGCACAGGTAGGAGGACAGGAGCACAGATATGAGGACAGGAGCACAGACAGGAGGACAGGAGCACAAGGGGAGGACAGGAGCACAGGTAGGAGGACCAGTAGGACAGATAGGAGCACAGACATGAGGACAGGAGCACAGGTAGGAGGACCAGTAGGACAGATAGGAGCACAGACATGAGGACAGGAGCACAGACATGAGGACAGGAGCACAGACAGGAGGACAGGAGCACAGACATGAGGACAGGAGCACAGGTAGGAGGACCAGTAGGACAGATAGGAGCACAGACATGAGGACAGGAGCACAGACATGAGGACAGGAGCACAGACATGAGGACAGGAGCACAGGTAGGAGGACCAGTAGGACAGATAGGAGCACAGACATGAGGACAGGAGCACAGACATGAGGACAGGAGCACAGACATGAGGACAGGAGCACAGGTAGGAGGACCAGTAGGACAGATAGGAGCACAGACATGAGGACAGGAGCACAGACATGAGGACAGGAGCACAGGTAGGAGGACAGGTAGGAAGCACCTTGCTTCATGATGGTCTCATGACACTAATCAATAGTCCAAACGATTGTGGGATCAACAGTAAACATCAACAAGAATCAAGATTACAAATTAAAATCAAGAATAATCGGATCAATATTGAAGACTTGATTTACCATGACGTTTACATGACTATAATGTAACTATTCATAGTGATAAGTCTTTTTTTAAGTTTGCCACACTTTCCAAAAACAATCTAGATGCACCTTTCAAAGTAAAAGCCTTCCGTTATTCGTTGCCCGGTGGGTGTGTGTGTCTCGCTCGAGGAATAATAATATATTATATATCAATTATTCTGGATAACAATGACAACACGATGACGCGAGCTGGCCTCCCTTTCTGTTAAAAATGCGTGTTGATTTCCCGGAAGTTGTGATTCTACGCCGATTCTCGTAGCTAACTTTGCGCCTCCTGCGTGGAGGATAATTATTACGTATGATTATAATTTAAACATTAGCCTGCTTGTTAGCTGTGCTCGAGGACGTCTCTCAGGCTGCCGTAGAAACCGAAGCGGAAACAACTAGCTAGCTTTAACGTCACATTTCTGGTTCAGGATGCTCGCGCTTAGTTTCAGTCCACGCGCAGCACCGCACGAGCGCACGGCCGTGTTGCCTCGTCGCCTGGCGGTAAACGTGTGGTTGCTAACGCGCAGAGTCGTAGAGAGAGTACGTGGGGTCCACTCACCTCCGGAATAACCTTTCATCGCTCGCTGCGAGGCATCGTCGGCCCCTCCGCCCGGGTTGCTGTTCTCCAGCCGCGTCAACATGCTGCCACCTAGCAGCCTGGAGGGGAACTACACCACCGGTCCACCTCCAACTGTTCTCCAGCCGCGTCAACGTGCTGCTCCCTAGCGGCCTGGAGGGGAACTACACCACCGGTCCACCTCCAACTGTTCTCCAGCCGCGTCAACATGCTGCCACTAGCGGCCTGGAGGGAACTATACCACCGGTCCACCTCCAACTGTTCACCAGCCGCCTCAACGTGCTGCCACCTAGCGGCCTGCACCTGTGGTTTTCAAAACAAAAACAATTTTAAAATATACACGAGTTTGCCCCAAACATTTTTTGCAACTTTTATTTTTCCAGCATAAGACAAATTTGAATATACATTTGAGAAGGTAATCAAGTTATTTCTACAGCCCATGTGATTATAATGACAACAAGAACACTTTAACATTGTACAAGAAGCTGTAAGAAGTGGTATGGTTTTATGTCCCAGCACTGATGCATTTGTCAATATATCAGCTGGAACACTTTTATTATTTTTAAGGGGACGTACATCAACATTCAGCTCCACTACAATTCATAATGTCGAGTGTCACTTCAAGTGCATAATATTGGTGTCACCATGTTATTGAAACAACATAACAACAAGATGTTGTTTCGGATGCATACAATATGTTCCTGTTTTAGAAAAAGTCAGGGTTATAAAGTTAGTGTGATGTGTAAACGATCCCTTTACAAACATGTCGTTGTGCTCTTTCATTGTCAAATCCACGTTCTATTATTCCGTTACTACAGACACAAAATGGACTGCATCTAACCCATCAGATATGCTGGTGGTTTACATTCACGTAGCTTTTTATGCTTATCAACAGACGGATGTCATGCAAATGCAGTCTGTATTTAATGACTTTATGGTCTTTGTGCTGTTAAATCCACACTGTGGTTCGCTGTGACAGATAATAATGGTAGAGTGGCCATTTCATATGCCATTATGATGGGAATCTAAACATATATTTCACATATATTTTCACTTAGTATCTCAAAATCACCACGGCATATTAGGGCAAATTTGTGCCACGCCCCCTCTCAGTTTTTTTCCTACAGTGGCCCTAAAACTCATGACTTAGTGTCTCATGATTAATGAGCTACCAAGTCATTATTTTGTCTCATGTTATTTTTTTGTCACATTGGCAGACTTGGGCTTCCATACAGGTGACATCCAGATTCAATGTCTCGTCTGTTCTGACCACAGATTCATGCCATGTGTGTGTTTGGCCTGTTTTGTCCACAGAGAATAAAAGTCTAACCTGTTTTAGTTTGAGAAGGCTCACATGACCAGACAGCAAGTTTCTGTGTCCGGTGAGACGAATCAATCCAAGCCCAAACAGAAACACCAGCATTCACAGATATCAGATAACAAACTGTGTCATTAACATCATTCCAACGACAGCTAACACATAGGTTGTAAACATCAACATCCAAACAGAAAGGTGTGTTCTCTGTGGAGGAGCCGGTAGCACCAACAGTCAAGTCAAGTCCGTTGTAGAAAACAAGCTGCTCCTTCCCACATCGGTTTGCTGAGTGAGGGGACGACAGGCTTTATTCTCATGTCGGACAGCCCGCACTTGATTTGTACCATCGTTGTGTCGCTGTCAACCAACACGGAAAAGAAGTTCATGCTGTTTTCTGCGGTTGTCAGAAGGCATTCTGGGTAATGCAGGAAGTCGCTAGCGTAAGTGGAAATACAGTAGACGAGGGGTTGATATAAAAGTAGGTACTAGAAATAGTAAAATGATGTCACTTCACACGTAATGTAAATCACAGATATGCAGTATAACAGTGAGGCTTTGGGGTCGGAGGTTTCCGTGGCAACCGTTGTCTCTTTCTGACATGCATAAGCTCAACACATTTCCTTTATATTCCTCATTTCACCACCTGGCATATTGCTGTAATAATCCGACTGGTCAGCTCTGATGTGTTTGTGAATGACACGCTTAGACCACCTGCCCACCTGGTCCGAGGCCCCCTAAAGGTCTTCTGAGGTAACTGCAGCTTCAGCTCCAGGCTCAAACGTAGGAGACCTTCAGAGCTATCGATGGTGTAACAGTGTAACAGTCCGAGTCCGCTTGCTGTTCATTGGAAGCCAGGCAGATATCATGTCCCTGTGTGTGTGTGTGTGTGTGTGTGTGTGTGTGTGTGTGTGTGTGTGTGTGTGTGTGTGTGTGTGTGTGTGTGTGTCTGTGTGTGTGTGTGTGTGTGTGTGTGTGGTATTGCTTTGGTGATTCACACATTCAGGATTCAGGCATTTGTTTCAGATCAGATTCAGATTCTCAGAGTCGTCCGCTACAGAAGGGGTGCTGTGATTGGTCAGCGACTGCATAGTCATGAGGTCATAAGGAAGTCTCCACGCAGGAGCCGTTCCTGTGGAAGGACCTGTGGTTGTGGCAGCTCTCGCTGCAGTGGACGATGAGCACCGGGTAGCAGAGTGCGTCCTCGTATTCTGGGGGTTCCTCCTGGTCCGTGGCGAGGCGCTCTGCCAGGCAGCGGGTGTTCTCTCCGGGGCTCTCCTGGTCCTCCAAGCTGCCACTCCTCCAGAAGCAGCTGCGCTGGGAGCCATAGCGCCGCGTCAGGGAGAAGCGGCTGCTGCTGAAGGGGATACGGGCGCCGGCGCCCGTGCAGATGCTCAGGGCGCTCCGGGAGAACACAGAGGAGCAGCTGATGGCCCGGTGACAGCGCTCGCAGTTCTGCCGTGTCCCACTGAAGCTGGACGGGCACTGGGCAAGGTCCATCAGGCCGGCCTCTGAGTAGCTGGGCACCAGCTGCTGGTTGGACCGGATGTGCCACTCCAGCTCCGTGCTGTCGATGGTGTTCACGCGGGGGATGCGGCGCCAATACGGCCGCTCGTCACAAGGCGTCACCGGCAGGTAGTCGTGGCCGAAGAGCTTCTCAACGCGGTAGTGGACGTACGTGGTGTGATACTCCGTGAAGACTCTGAGAGGCCAGGAGAAGGTGAGGAAGGAGGCGAACCAGAAGACGTAGTGGGACAGGTACCAGGGGTGGTGGTCCGGGTCCGACAGCACCAGGACGTACTCCTTCAGGTCAATGTTCTTCAGGTGCATGCCCTCCCGGGCTTCCATGTAGTCGTCCAGGCCTTCGTTGTCGGTGAAGAACCGCGCTCGCTGTGTCAGGTAGGAGTTCTCCGACTCCACGTTGGCAAAACTGAAGCACTTGGTGAAGCGCATCTTGGTGAGAGCGGACTTCTCCAGGCCCAGCAGCTGCTTGGAGACATCTTTGACTCCACAGTGGCTGTAGTCAAACTCCGCCTCCGCCACGTGGGTGTTGACGCGCTCGTGGTAGACCTGGGTGCTGGTGTACGCGTCTCCGTTGCGATAGCGCGTGACTTGGCGCGTCCGGCGGACGTAGTGGTAGCTGATGGCCTTCCACCAGATGCAGGGCTTGGCCTGCTGCATCCTCTGGATGCGCTCGTAGACGCCCTCCACGTCCACTCGGTGCTGCAGCTCGTTCTTCACGTGGCAGTGCCAGCACTCCACCAGGTAGACTAGGTACAGCATGCCCAGCAGGGCCAGGGGGATGTAGATGTAGCCGTCAGAGCAGGGGCTGTCGTGGTACATCATGGACTTCCCTTTGAAGGCGCTGTCGAAGGTTAGGCGGGTCACCTTGGTGACGTGACACCAAACCATGGCCGCCATGCAGCCGTACATGAGGACAGACAGCAGCAGGCACTTCCAGAAGCTCTCCCGGCACAGCGACTTGCTGAGGGATTGCTTAAGGGGTCTTTGCTGTCGAGTCAAGGAAAACAAAGACATGATCATACATTTCATCATCTAGAGGTCTACATCCCTGAAACAGCTTCAAACAGACTCTGACGTTGAATGGACTCGTCATCAACAGCTCATGGTGTTATTGTTCTGTTATTGATTTTAGAATAAGTGAGGCTGTTATAAGCCCCTGAGGGTTTCTCCTTCCACTG
Organism: Eutrigla gurnardus; assembly: GCF_963514095.1. NCBI lineage: Eukaryota > Metazoa > Chordata > Actinopteri > Perciformes > Triglidae > Eutrigla > Eutrigla gurnardus. The sequence continues at coordinate 856,795 of NC_139921.1, forward strand.
GGTCACTGTTTTCTGTTTGTTTTGTATTTTTAATTGTGCTACATAAATCAATAGTTAGAAAAGTCCCTGTAAAGATGGTACACATGGTACAGGTGAGGAGAGACCCAGATGATAGACCGCAGCTAAGGATGCTGGAAGTCAGCATCATTGATGTAGGCTATCAGAGAATCCTACTGTAACCAAGGAGATCTCTGTGGAGCAGATCCTTCGCCTGCAGTGATCCACACGTTAAAGCCTGAACCAGAACCAGATCCCAGCAGCAGCCTACCTCCTCCCTGGAGTCCGGCTCCAGCACGGTGCTCGTGCTGCCGTCGCTGGCAGTCGCAGCCGCGGCCGACGCCGGGGGGGACATGGTGCCGCGCGGCTGCTGGAGAACCGCAGGGCGTGGAAGGGAAGAGGGAGATTTCACCACCTCGCCCTGCAGAGAGCCTCTCGCATCGGATCCGGTTCAGAGTCTCCCTCCGTCCGAAGAAAAGCCCGAGACGAGTCGACGGATGCACACGTTGATCGATGAAGGGGGGGTTAAAGGAAGAGCCGCGTCCTGCCCTGCTGTAGCTCTCAGTGCCGCAGTAACACGGTGGTGGATGACATCAGCTGACAGTCGCGGTGAAACGGAGCACTTACCGGGCCCGGGGCCCTCCGGGAGCTGCGGTGTGGACCGGGAGGGGACGGGAGCGAGCGGGAGGGGACGGCGCCGCGGGCGGTCTGCGCGCTCCCGCTGCCGCTGTCCGCGGTGCTGACTGAGGCAGGTGAGACGCTGTGAAGCCGCCGCTTAAAGGGAAAGTCCACCCAAATGTGTGCAATAACAACACAAACAGCGGGACTGTCGATCACATCTGAGACATTATTATTGATCAGAAAAATCAAAGAGGTCCGGGTTCCTTTAATATGACAGGAAATAATCCACTGGATTGATTTTCCATTTTAAACTAAATAAAATCATATAATAGCAGTTTTAAACAATAACTATAACTCATTCCAGCATCTAATTGTGAGGCGTCTCTGCTTCCTCGGCCTTAATGATGGGAAACAGAATATCTGTTGCTTTTGATCAAGACATGATCATGACCTTTCAGAAGATGAATCCATGAATCAAAGTGAATCATCATCTTTGGCAGTTGTATCTTCTGTTGGCTCGTTTATCCATAACAAAGTGTCCTGTTTTATCGTTGTTTGGGAAAAGGAGAAACAGGTAAATGTAGTGGAATAAAAAAGGACAATATTTGCCTCTTATATTGGAGTAGAAGCATAAAGTATGAAATGTAAAGGTGTCAAGGTGACATGATTAATAAATTATGAATTTTGTTCAGCAATATGAAATGTTTAGCCTTTGTGAAGCAGGCGGTCTAACGTGTACATCAGTGCCTTTAGCTCCATGTGAATAGCTTCACATGTCGGGAAAGCACAGTAACACATGACAGCAGTGATCTGTGGTCGTACGTTTTAGACACTTTTATATGACGTCAGTAGTTACATCAGTAATGTTACACCGTATACACTTTTGTGAGTATTTAATAAATGTGAATGAATCTACAAAGACCTCTTTCAAAGGAAGGCTTTTCTAGTTTATATGTGAATATTATGGATTAGAAATAATCTGAAGCACACCCACTCTAATATGAAAATCATTACAAAATACTTAGAAAACCAGCGGCTTAACATAATTGAGCTATGTGCAGAGACTTATATCAAAATCATTATGGTCACAATTATACACACACAGCTTAAAAAAATACAAAATCTCTTCAGAAACCCGTTCAAGGTCTCTGACGGTCAAATGAACCAACTTGTGTTTCCTGTCCGTTTCTTTAACTTTAAACGTGCTTTTTCATTCATGTTCAGCAGCATAAATCCCTGCTACACATATGAACTGTGTCGTTGATGTTTCATACCTTCGGAAATCAGTTTCAGATGATCATACGTTAAAGGACACCATTATAAGGATTTACAGCATCATTTCTGATGCTCATCAGGGAGAGGAATCCGAATCAAAGCACTTGAACAGAAAGGATCGTAAAGCTGTAATAATAAAAGCAGACACTGAGGGTTTGATTTGAACCTTGTAGATTAAGAGTCCAAACGTAAACCAGTCTTCAGCAGCTTCCCCTCCTGATGCCTCCCAACCCACTCACTGCGCGTCCCAGGGTCTCCTCTTCTGATGACGACGGGGCCCCTTTAAGAGAGAGGGAACTAGGTTATGAACAAGCAGCAAGGTGACTCATGGGAACACGAAGGAGCAGCCTCGACCAGCAGAGCCGGACCCTCCGAACCCCCTGACCCCCCTGACCCTCCGGTACTTACAGCGTACATGTTGGACAGGCTGTTGAACAGCTCTTGGCCTGCGCTCACTTTGTTCCTCACCCCTCGGACGGTCCCGTTCTTGCTGCAGATGTTGATCCGGTTCTTGCTGAAGAGCATCTCTCTCTTGGCACTGGCGTACAGAAGCAGGTCGTCAGGTTCACAGCCGTCCCGGTCCACGCTGGCGTCCGGCGCCAGGCCGTTCAGGTGGCGGTTGGTGAGTGGCGGGCTGCCCCGCTCGGCCTCCGGGCTGCTGGTGCCGTCAGAGTCCACCGAGTCCGAGCCGCACCACGCCGCTTCATCCTTGAACACCTCAGCCAACACCCGGCCACTGTTGGCAGACGCCACTCTAAACCGGACCCTTCTCCCAGCCGTGTCTTTCTCCTGCTTCACCTTTGACCCCTCCATTGAAATCCAAGACCGTCTTACATCGTCCCATTCAGAAAAGCCAGACCTGCTCTTTCAGCCTAGAAGTCATAGTGGAACGCAATTATAAAACAATAAGATCCCCATTGACGTTTGAAAATGGGCTGAAAATACCCCAAGCACAAACACTAGACACCAGACGGTAAATAATACATGAGCGTCTGCCATGGCAACGGCTAAAACAGCAACCAGTAAACTGATATGACCACGTTCAATAATGGAGCGAGGTAGTTTTCACACAGCAGACAGACTACAGACCTGTGAGCAGTCTGTTACTTTCAACACGTCCCTGAACGCACCGTCCATTACCTCTGCCTGTTCCCCAATTAAGAGCAATCTCTCATATACGCTGTTTTCTAGAGAAATATTTATCTGCTCAGATAAAAACGCCTCCAGACTCAGACTCACTTCATCATGCAAAACATTACTTAATTGTATCTAATTTATCAAAGGTTCTATAATATGGATGAACAAATAATTATTAATTATTGAATCAAAACAGACTGACTGAAACCTCATTACAGTACAAAGTACAAAACAATAAATCGAAATATATAATATATTGTACAACATGGGCTTTACATAGCTCGATATCTCATGACGCGGTTCGTAGTATTACCATCACATTTCTAATATTACTACACAGAGCATCGATCCCCGGTTCCTTCCATGTAACGCAGGCTGTCATTCCCCTCCAGACCTGCAGGTGGCGGAGAAGCCACTGCGGATTCAACACCACCGAAGAAGACGGAGGGTCGTCCGCACGTGTTACGTGTCAAGATGGGGAAACGACGGCAGAACCAGCAGTTTTTCTCCAGTTTAAGCAAGAAACAGAAGAAACACCTGAAGGAGTTCGGAGAGGAGCACCCGGCCCATGACGCGTAAGCACCCGGCCCATGACGCGTAAGCACCCGGCTCGTGACGCGTAAGCACCCGGCGCGCGCGAGCCCGCGTTTTGGTAACATTTAGGCTAGGTTTGTGTTAGCTCACCGGCTAATTCAGGTGTTCTTCCTGCTATTACACTTGTTGTTCTAATAAAGAAAGCTCGGTTCATTTCCACGTAATGCGAACCTTGTGACGTCATAAGGTTAGGTCAGGTATTACGCTGAGCTTGATGCTCCTTTACTGTCGTCAGCAGGATGAGGAGCAGAAGTAGTTTCCCCTCCACTACCAGTTCTCTTGCTTCAGACTAAGACCAGTTATTGTTCATGTCTAAACAGGGTCGATACACTTGATCAGGTCCTGCACCAGTGAACAGGAACCAGCTGATCGGGTGCATTGAACACACACTGACCATGCAGACTTCGGTTCACTGTGGCACTGTGACTGATCTCTGATCTGTGTTTCCTGTTAAACACGGTGAAACTCAGATTCTCAGAGCTGTGCTTAAAGGAAATACTGGACCACGTGGGACCCAGCAGCCCAGACCATCTAAAGGACTACATTTCCCTCTGTGTGTGTTTTTCACAGAGTCAGTGCGAGACCTGAAAGAACGGAGATATTGGAACTGGTGAGTGTCCCTGAACGCACCATAAAGCCCAGTAAATGAGATCAGTGTCACTGCACAGAGAAGAAGAAGAGATCCTGTCTGATCAGATGTTATTGATTATCAATAACAATATCATATTGCAGACTGAAAGTTGTTTGGTTGCAGCCAGCAAGCCCAGACCAGTCCGACGATGAGTCTGATGAGCTGGAGGAGGAGGAGGAGGAGGAAGAGCCAGAGCAGCAAACAGCCTATCAGAAGCTTCTTTCCACTCTCAGCCAATCTGCCAGTAATGAGCGGAGTGAAGAGGAGAGCACCGACGAAGAGGAGCAGGAGGAGCAGGAGCTCCTTGGTGAAGGTGAGTTGTTTGTTCCCAGCACACTGAGCCGTCTCGGCCAACATCTCGCAGCACTGATCATGTTGTATTGCAGGGGACAGTGATGAAGATGATGAAGATGAAGGGGGAGAAGAAGAACCCGATGATGAGGCTGAGGCTGAAGCAGTAGAAGGCGAGGAGGTGGCGCTGCCGGCGGAGGCAGGAGATGAGTTCATCGATGAGGAGCACGAGTCCCAGTTCTGCCTGGAGACCAACTTCACTGAGGACGGAGGACCAGAGGACGCCGGAGACACCAAAGGTAGGAAACGGCCACATCACAGGTGGATAGTGATAACCTGTAATAGTCCAAATCACAGGTGGATAGTGATGACCCGTAATAGTCCAAATCACAGGTGGATAGTGATAACCCGTAATAGTCCAAATCACAGGTGGATAGTGATAACCTGTAATAGTCCAAATCACAGGTGGATAGTGATAACCCGTAATAGTCCAAATCACAGGTGGATAGTGATAACCTGTAATAGTCCAAATCACAGGTGGATAGTGATAACCTGTAATAGTCCAAATCACAGGTGGATAGTGATAACCTGTAATAGTCCATATCACAGGTGGATAGTGATAACCCGTAATAGTCCAAATCACAGGTGGATAGTGATAACCTGTAATAGTCCAAATCACAGGTGGATAGTGATAACCCGTAATAGTCCAAATCACAGGTGGATAGTGATAACCTGTAATAGTCCAAATCACAGGTGGATAGTGATAACCCGTAATAGTCCAAATCACAGGTGGATAGTGATAACCCGTAATAGTCCAAATCACAGGTGGATAGTGATAACCCGTAATAGTCCAAATCACAGGTGGATAGTGATGAACCGTAATAGTCCAAATCACAGGTGGATAGTGATAACCCGTAATAGTCCAAATCACAGGTGGATAGTGATAACCTGTAATAGTCCAAATCACAGGTGGATAGTGATAACCCGTAATAGTCCAAATCACAGGTGGATAGTGATAACCTGTAATAGTCCAAATCACAGGTGGATAGTGATAACCCGTAATAGTCCAAATCACAGGTGGATAGTTATAACCCGTAATAGTCCAAATCACAGGTGGATAGTGATGAACCGTAATAGTCCAAATCACAGGTGGATAGTGATAACCTGTAATAGTCCAAATCACAGGTGGATAGTGATAACCCGTAATAGTCCAAATCACAGGTGGATAGTGATGAACCGTAATAGTCCAAATCACAGGTGGATAGTGATAACCCGTAATAGTCCAAATCACAGGTGGATAGTGATAACCTGTAATAGTCCAAATCACAGGTGGATAGTGATGACCCGTAATAGTCCAAATCACAGGTGGATAGTAGGGATGGGCGATATGGACTAAAAAATTGATCACGATAATTTCTGGCATTTATCCCGGTAACAATAAAAGTGACGATAAAAAAGTGAAGTTGACGCTGTTGCTTTTGCTGCATCTGTGCGCATTTTCTGGCTCTCGTCATATTCTGGTTTGTGCTGGTGTTTGAGGTGGTGGAACAAATTGGTGGTGTTACTACCCTTTGCAATCACCGTTTTTTTTACAAACTCTGCATATAACAGTGTTTTGCTCCATGTCAGACTTATAATAACCAAACCAGTTCCAGATAATCGAGCTGGAGCCTCGTTTAGCAACGAGCACCTCGCTCTCAGCTCCGCCTTCCGCCATGTTTGTTATTGTTCTTCACGTGAGCCGAGAGATCAGGTCTACAGGCAGGAGGCAGGTGCCTGTCACGTGAGTTGGGCTGCGAGTGCGTGGTCGCATACAACGTCATCAAACGAGAGTAAATCTGAATACAATAAAGTTGGGGGGAAAAAGTCATCAACCGGAATTTATCGTTATTACCGCGAGATGACAAATTCTTACCGTGTGGAAATTTTTTGATGGTATATCGCAAACGGTAAAATATCGCCCATTCCTAGTGGATAGTTATAACCCGTAATAGTCCAAATCACAGGTGGATAGTGATGACCCGTAATAGTCCCAATCACAGGTGGATAGTGATGAACCGTAATAGTCCCAATCACAGTTGGATAGTGATGAACCGTAATAGTCCAAATCACAGGTGGATAGTGATAACCTGTAATAGTCCAAATCACAGGTGGATAGTGATAACCCGTAATAGTCCAAATCACAGGTGGATAGTGATGACCCGTAATAGTCCAAATCACAGGTGGATAGTGATGAACCGTAATAGTCCCAATCACAGGTGGATAGTGATGAACCGTAATAGTCCAAATCACAGGTGGATAGTGATAACCTGTAATAGTCCAAATCACAGGTGGATAGTGATAACCCGTAATAGTCCACATCACAGGTGGATAGTGATGAACCGTAATAGTCCACATCACAGGTGGATAGTGATAACCCGTAATAGTCCACATCACAGGTGGATAGTGATGAACCGTAATAGTCCACATCACAGGTGGATAGTGATAACCCGTAATAGTCCACATCACAGGTGGATAGTAGGGCTGTAACGATACACCAAACTCACGATTCGGTTTGTATCCCGATTTTTGACCCACGGTTCGATACAAACCTCGATTTTTTTTGTTAGTGGGGGGGGGGGGGGGGGGGGTGATAAGAGTTTTATTTTTTAAATTAAACATTTTATTTATGTAACATTTCAATAACTTGGAACACTAGAAGAATAGAACAGTTGAAAACCTTTTCTAAAGATTAAGAACAATATTATCGTCTCGAGTATGGTTATAAAATATAACATACTAATAAAATACTATAAAAATAGAACATTTTAAAATCTTTATAAACTGGACAGATTTGAACACTTATGATTAAGAACAGTATTATGTCTATATAAGGTCTCAATAACATGAGCAAAAAAACTTGAACCCATCATTTTCCACCACCGAAAAGGGGCGCATGTCCAGAGCCTATGGCAAGCCGTTTTAACATTTAATAGCTAGACTGAATATTAGGGGTGTAACGGTACATGTATTTGTATTGAACCGTTTCGGTACGGGGTGCTCGGTTCGGAACGGAGGCGTACCGAACGAGTTTCCATACGGACATATTAAGTAGAGGACCGCATGTGTGGAGCATGCTGCAGCCGCACATGCGCAGTTGCGCACACCGCGACACAAGCAGTAGTAGCGGACGTCATGGCTAATGCCGCTAGCGTTGGCAACAAGCCAGAGTTGGAGGACCCTCCCGCGACATTAAGGTCTCCCGTTTGGGAACACTTCAGCAAAGCGGTTTGCCGACATTGTTCATGTGAGGTCGGGTATGTTTCTGGCAACATGTCAAACCTGTTGACGCATTTGAAACGGCACCACCCCCACGTGAACATCGCTACAACGAGGAGAAAGACGAGCGTAACGTTCAAACACAGCTCCCCACCGCATTTAAACAGCCTCTCCCTGCCCTGTTCAATTTTGCACATCAGATGGAGAAAAGATTTGTTTTTAAAAAAACAGTCTGAGCCTTATTCATGTTATTTAATCTGAGCAACAACTTGAAACTATTTAGTGTTGCAACTGTTCAATTTTGCACATCAGATGGAGAAAATATATTTTTTAAAGAAAGTCTGTTATTTTTATTTTTTAAATAAATATTTTAAATACTTGTATTTATATTTTTGAGCAGCATTCTAGCTCCAGTGCATGTTCCTACTGTTAAAAGCACAAAAGTAATAAACAACTAGCACATTTATATTTTGCATTTTGTTTTCTTACTGTACCGAAAATGAACCGAACCGTGACCTCAAAACCGAGGTACGTACCGAACCGAGATTTTTGTGTACCGTTACACCCCTACTGAATATGTATTGCAGATATCTGTAATTCAATTCTTCCTAGTCATAAAGAACATTTCAGATATCCACCATGACATTCTTCCTAGGACAAATGACGTCACTTTTGCCATTCATGTGTATTGGGCTTTCAATTTCAGATATCCACAATTACATTCTGGATATCTAGAATGAACATTCTGGATATCTGCAATTTAATTCTTACTAGGAAAAACTCCCATTTCAGATATCTTCAATCCAATTGTTACTAGTCATAATTTTCATTTCAGATATCCAAAATGAAAAACTATTCCAGATATCCAGAATGTAATTTTGAATATCCAAAAATACATTGTGACTGGTAGAAATGTTGTTATGGATATCCACAATTCGTATTATGACTAGTAGAAATGTAATTTTAGATATCTACAATTAGAATTGTGACTAGGAACAATACAATTGCAGATATCCACAAATGTATTGTTGATATCTGTTGACAGGTAGACAGGACGCCATTTAAAAAATAAATAAATTATGACTAGTAACAATTGGATTGAAGATATCTGAAATGGGAGTTTCTCCTAGTAAGAATTAAATTGCAGATATCGAGAATGTTCATTCTAGATATCCAGAATGTAATTGTGGATATCTGAAACTGAAAGCCCAATACACATGAATGGCAAAAGTGACATCATTTGTCCTAGGAAGAATGTTATTGTGGATATCTGAAATGTTCTTTATGACTAGGAAGAATTGAATTACAGATATCTGCAATACATATTCAGTCTAGCTATTAAATGTTAAAACGGCTTGCCATAGGCGCTCTCCTTCAAACAATCACACATACAGTTCATGGCTGCACCTGATTGGACGATCGCTTTCACAGCTGTCCTGTCTGCTCCGGAGTTCACGCAGACCAACATGGCGGCTCGTTTGGAAACTTTCTCTTATTTTACGAAAATAGTTCACCGGAAGGTGTTTCTGAAAACATTTTAAGTGAGAAATAAGCTATGCAGTTGCTGAATCCGTCTTTATTTTAGATCGACAACATTCAGTTTAGAAGATTTTCGCGAGCGTTCCCGAGGCGGCGAGTCGAGCCCGGCGCCTCTGATTAGCATAAAGTTGATTCACTTCAACTTTATGCAAATGTGGAGCGGCCAACTCGCGCGCCGTCTCTCGACATTCGCCGCAACGCTACCAGAATGCATTGCACGGCTTTTCACATAGACAATGAATGGGACGCGGTGAAACACCGCTGCCTGTGGACACGCACCTTGATAGCTGGAAGTTGTGTCGTGATTGCCTTCTAACACCGCGAGACAGGTTCGTGGATCAGAGTGTCGCGATTTCAGTTTGGATACGTGTGTCGTTACAGCCCTAGTGGATAATGATAACCTGTAATAGTTTGGTCACGTCTAAGAGAAGCATTCTTTCAAGGCTTCTCTGTGTGAGGAACTCTGGTGTGACTGAGGATGTCTTACAGTCTCATTTCTGTCCAGCAGACATGTTCCTGCAGCATTTAGACACAGAGCTGGCCGAGGAGGATGTGCAGAAGATCACCTCTGGAGGCAAAGTCAAAGCTCACGTCACGGTAATGAGTTCTCCTGAATCGACCAGCGTCTTCATCAGAGTAAACCCTCAATCCTAAAATGTGCTTCCTGCCTCCACTAGTGGCCGGAGCTGGGCTCTCTGCTCTGCAGCATTCCCCTGGAGAGGTTCGGATCCATCGGCCCAAAGAAAGACACAAACCTGCCACTTTTCCACAAGGTTCTGGAGACCAGCTGGAAGGATCTGAACCAGACCCCCGACCCTAAGGGGGTGGCTGAGGACATCAGTCCCTTGCAGCTGGAGCTGCTGGCTCTTATGGGCTCCTACAAGGACCTGTACCACCCAGAGACCTGTCCCGTGAACCAGGGCCCGCAGGTCTGCAGGGCATACTGCCTCCACGTGCTCAACCACGTCCTGAAGGCCAACTCCCGGGTCCTGGCCCACAACGCGCTGCTGAGGGAGCAGAGTACTCTGGGTAAAGCTGGAACCGACCCGCAGGACGACCCCCGAGACCAAGGCCTGACCCGGCCCAAGGTAAAGCACAATGACCACAAGCACATTGTAGTCCTCTGTAGTCCATTATAGTCCTCTGTAGTCCTCGGTAGTCCATTGTAGTCCTCTGTAGTCCTCTGTAGTCCTCGGTGGTCCATTGTAGTCCATTGTAGTCCTCTGTAGTCCATTGTAGTCCTCTATAGTCCATTATAGTCCTCTGTAATCCATTATAGTCCTCTGTAGTCCATTATAGTCCATTGTAGTCCTCTGTAGTCCATTATAGTCCTCTGTAGTCCATTGTAGTCCTCTGTAGTCCACTGTAGTCCTCTGTAATCCATTGTAGTCCTCTGTAGTCCATTATAGTCCTCTGTAGTCCCCTGCTATCCTCACTGTTCCTTTTCTTAAATGTAACCATGGTTGTGGGTCCGTCAGGTCCTGATCCTGGTCCCGTTCAGGGGCGGAGCTCTGCGAGTGGTCCAGACGCTCATCGGTCTGCTGGAGACCAAAGGCAGGAAGTTGGTGGTCAGCAACAAGAAGAGGTTCAAGGAGGAGTTCGGAGAGGAGGCGGAGGCCACGCCCCCCAACCTGCAGAGACCAGAAGACTACAGCGCCGTCTTCTCCGGCAACGTGGACGACCACTTCAGAATCGGTAAGCTGCCCTCCCTGACCTCGACCTGTCTGAGACCCTGTGTGAGACCATGACTCTGTCTGAGACCGTGTCCCCATCTGAGACCCTGTGTGAGACCATGTCCCTGTCTGAGACCGTGTCCCTGTCCTAGACCGTGTCCTTGCCTTAGACCCTGTCCCTGAGACCGTGTTCCTGTCTGAGACCCTGTCCTTGTCTGAGACCCTGTCTGATACTGTGTCCCTGTGTGAGACCATGTCTCCATCTGAGACCATGTCCCTGTCTGAGACCGTGTCCCCGTCTGAGATCGTGTCCCAATCTGAGACCCTGTCCTTGTCTGAGACCCTGTCCCTGAGACCCTGTCTGACTGTCTGAGACCCTGTCCCTGATACCTTGTCCCTGTCTGAGACCCTGTCCCTGAGACCCTGTCCCTGAGACCCTGTCCCTGTCTGACTGTCTGAGACCCTGTCCCTGAGACCCTGTCCCTGATACCTTGTCCCTGATACCTTGTCCCTGTCCCTGAGACCCTGTCCTCTGTCCTCCCAGGCGTGTCCATCGTGAGGAGCAGCATCCGTCTGTACTCGCCCTTCTACTCGTCGGACATCATCATTGCGTCGCCGCTGGGCCTCAGGACCGTGCTGGGAGCCGAGGGGGAACACAACCGAGACTTTGACTTCCTGTCCTCTGTGGACCTGCTGGTGGTGGACCAGGCAGACGTCTTACTCATGCAGAACTGGGAGCACGTCTTGGTAAGAACACACACCCGTCCAACGGGACGCGTCGCCCGGAGGGATGTGGCGCCCTCTGCTGGTTGTAGATGAGTCACATGTTAAGATTTAACTGTTGCACATGTTCTAACCACGGTTGGCATGGTTACGGTGAATACTGTCCCACGTCCTCTGTAGCACGTGATGAAGCACATGAACCTGCAGCCGCTGGACCCCCACGGAGTGGACTTCTCCAGGGTGAGGATGTGGAACCTGAACAACTGGGCCAGACACTACCGGCAAACCCTGGTCTTCAGCTCCATCCAGGACCCGCAGATCAACAACATCCTCACCAAGCACTCTGCCAACTACCGGGGACAGGTAGGCGTCCCCTGTCCGGACCTCACCTGGACCCATCACCCGGGACAAAGATGTGACCTCATCCATGGAGCTCTAATCTCTTCCTCTGTGGTGTTCCCAGGTCGCCACCAAGAACTTGCCGAAAGCGGGTTCCATCTGCCAGGTGCTGGTTCAGCTGCCTCACGTGTTCCAGATGTTCTCCTCCGACAGCTTCATGGACCACGACGCCCGGTGAGCTCCTCCCACAGGAACCACGCATGCAGCCGCAGACCGCCTGGGGCCTCGGTAGATGGATGCTCCACGTAGTTGGGGATCCTTCAGTCTGTTTGAGCTTCAGCAAGAAGAGTGAGATAACCTCACCCTCCCACCGGGGAGGCACACGCTAACTGCTATAGGCTTGTTTGAGCTGTGTGCAGTCACAAGGGATTTGATTGGACGCTAGAAAGTGGGCGGTCTTGGAACGCAGCGTCATAGGAGAGGGCCAGCTTGTACATCGCACATGAATGCGTAGTTGGAGGGGGACAGGATGACTCGCGTCTCTTGGTCCAAGCACATAGAGATCTTCAGACTTCGTCACTCTACTTTTCTCTTTTCGGTCGCCTTAAAGGAAAACACCACCGCATTTCCATACTGAACTATGTTCTGCTCTGATCTTAGACGAGGTGATACATACCTCCCTCTCCTCTGTGCGTGCACTCAATGGCTCTTGCGCGCACTCCACGCAGCGCTAATTTGCTAGCATGTAGCTTGTCCCAGTATATTCCTTAGGATCCAAAGGGGGGTGAAATTAGAAGCGACCAAGCACTTCCACGTTGTCCCTATTTAAATACGGTTACGTGAGTAGTCACACGACCCAAGTTTGGTTACACAAAATGAAACATGCCAATTTTTCTAAGCGGATAACAAGGATAACTATATAGTATGGCGGAATAACAACTGGAAGCACTTCGACGTCGGCGCAGTAATATCATCACTCCGCTCCCCCTCTTACTTCCGTCAATAGAACCTACGTGACCTGCACGCCGTCGCCTGCACTACCTGTAGTAGTTTGTGCACAGTTGAGGAAGCATCAGGTTGTAGTAAGATAGTTTGTGAACAATCAAACATCGTGGTTATAACGTGCATCGTACAGGGTTGTGAAAACAAGCAGAAGGTATATAGTCCCGTCATGTTTTGAGTGATGATATTACTGCGCCGACGTCGAAGTGCTTCCAGTTGTTATTCCGCCATACTATATAGTTATCCTTGTTATCCGCTTAGAAAAATTGGCATGTTTCATTTTGTGTAACCAAACTTGGGTCGTGTACCTACTCACGTAACCGTATTTAAATAGGGACAACGTGGAAGTGCTTGGTCGCTTCTAACTTCACCCCCCTTTGGACCCTAAGGAATATACTGGGACAAGCTACATGCTAGCAAATTAGCACTGCGCGGAGTGCGCGCAAGAGCCATTGAGTGCACGCACAGAGGAGAGGGAGGTATGTATCACCTCGTCTAAGATCAGAGCAGAACATAGTTCAGTATGGAAATGCGGTGGTGTTTTCCTTTAAACTTGACGTTTATATCTGTGATGCTTCTTTCTCTTTTCTGTGGATGAGAGGTTGTTTCCTTTTTCACTGTGACAAATAGGTTTTCTTGATCCCACAGCCATGAAAAGCTTTTTATTTGCCCCTGTTCCCCGTCCTGCCTGCAGGTTTCAGTTCTTCATCGACAGAGTGCTGCCTCAGTACAGGGATTCGGTCATGTCCCACACTCTGATCTACATCCCTTCTTACTTCGACTACATCCGGTTGCGCAACTGCATGAAGAAAGAGGAGATGAACTTTGCCGGCATCTGCGAGTACTCCAGCAAGTCGGAGGTGTCCCGAGCCAGACACTTCTTCCAGAAGGGGGACACCCAGTTCCTGCTCTTCACGGAGCGCTTCCACTTCTACAAGAGGTCAGTTCCCCACGTGGGGTCGGCTCTTCATGACCTTATTACCACCTTGAACAGAGTTCAGAAGCCTCGTGTTCCAGTCGTGTTTCAGTGCATAAAGCCTTGTTCCTCTGGTGTGTATTGATAATAAAAACAGACGTGTTTTCATGGTGAAATCTAACAGGAATGTGGTTCTTCATTTCTGAAGCTGGGATGAAGCTATCACAGCACCCTCTTGGTTTGCTGTGTAGATTCAGATCTTTAACAGGGTGTTAGTAAGGCTCAAATATTAATACGAGGAGGAAATAATGCTAGTTGTAATAATGCTTGTCTATCAGATTGCAGTAGGGTTGCACGGTATACCGGTACTAATTTGGTACCGGGGTACTGAGGCATTTAAAACGGTACTATATTGCATTTGGACGGGACCGGTACTTGCAGCGCCGCCGGCAGCGCCCGCAACAGCGCAGCGAACTCGCCACGTGACGTCACTGCGTTGTAACTACAGCTGAGAGGACGAGGAGCGAGCCGCAGTTTGGGGAGATAAAAGGAAAAAGCAAGCAAGCTGGAGGAAACCGCTAGCAAATTAGCGAGCAGCGTAGACTGGAACAACAAACGGAGCAGGAGGAAATCTTGGAGAGAGCGCGAGAGAGAGAGAACGAGAGAGCGCGAGAGAGAGAGAGCGCGAGAGAGAGAGAGCGCGCGCGAGCGAGCGAAGCACGGAGAGGAGAATGGCTGCTGCGACCGTCACCACGCCGCAACTTGCGGACAAACCAGCGCCGCGAAGTGCGATATGGCCGTACTTTAGCTTAAAACAAATGCGCAAAGCGAGGCAGTTAACGCCGATGCACCACTGTGTAAACGGTGTTTAAAACATGCATGGCTAACGGCGGAAACACCTCCGACTTAGCCAAACACTTAAAGGACAAGCCCCCAGACCTGCACACTGAGCTCAGGGAACGACAGGTCATTTACTCAGGAAGAAAAGCCACATTCAGTGCTAAAAGCAAGCGCCATCGCCCTTCACTCTTAACAAAAGTAGCTCTGGAAGAAAAAAAAAAGAGCTGGTTTATTTATATTATTATATTTTATATTATATTATTGTATTTATATTTTAACATTTTTAAAATTGTGTGCATTAGAAAAGCTTGTCTTTGTGGTATTTTATTTTATTTTCTGATTAATATGTTATTGTTCTAAGATTTTCTATTAAAATAAAGTCAGTAATGACATTTTTTGCGTTCACTTTTTATTTGAAAAAGTATCGAAAAGTACCGAAACACATGTTGGTACCGGTACCAACATGTTGGTATCGTGACAACACTATATTGCAGGCCGCCACATTACACACTGAATGTAAAGCCTTTCTTGTGGACTGACCTGAACCGTGTGTGGTGATAATCAGGTGTAATAACATAATGGATTGTTCCTGCTCTCTACTGGTGTCATGCTTCCATCCTCTGGATGTAACTTGGAGAGCGCTGACCTCTCACTGACCTCTCACTGACCTCTCACCTCTGTGTGCAGGTACACCATCAAAGGGATCCAGAACCTGATATTTTATGGACTACCCACCTTCCCACACTTCTACAGCGAGGTGTGTAACATGCTGGCGGAGGGGGGGCGGGGCGAAGAGGCCAGCTGGACCTGCACCGCCCTCTACTCCCGCTACGATGCCCACAAGTTAGCTGCCATCACCGGAGCACAGCGAGCCGGACAGATGCTGCACTCCCACAAGAGCGTTCACCTCTTTGTTACAGGAGGGGACGCCGCCGCGTCCTGATGCAGCCCATGAAACGGGGACCACTGTGCTTCATTACAGTAGGAGGAGCCAGGCTTCCTGGGCTGACCACATCAGAACATGTGGGTGAGAATACTGAACATTATATGTGGACCCAGCACCAGGAAAGACCTGTTTATGGACTTTGTTGGATGTGTTGAAGATGAAGCTGAGATCATAACACGTCGTAACATTGGGTTATATGATCACTGTGATAAGATTAGGATACACATTTTATTATCGTATTTGATAAGACATCATCCAGAAGGTGCTAAAATAACTGATATCATTGTTTATGATTGTAAGTATGGAGGCATACTGAATATAACCGTTTTTAAAATGAATAATGGGTGTCTTTCTTTGTTATCTGGTTGAGTATTTTAGGAATTTTAAGCCAGAGGAATTTAGCACTTTTAATGCTAATACTCTGCCACAAAAGCTTCTGAAAAATGTTTTAATTTAAAATAAAAATGCAAAATGGCAGATATCAGAGATGTCACAGGTCAGCTGGTCGACGAGAGGGAGTAAGAGGATCCGGCAGGTCTGAGTTTATAGACTTGTGAGATGAGCTTACTCAGTTGTGCTCTATCTCTGCCTGCTGAAACAAAAGCAGCACAGCCAACAGAGATCCCGCCAGCAGCTCACCTCACCACGTAATTATTAACTCCACGCGTTGATGCAAGAGTGACTTTGGCCACATAACAATCGTGGCGTCTCTGTCGGTAAACGGTGTCTAACAACAACTATGGACGACAAGACACAGAAGCTAAACCTGAAACGGGAAGTGGGGCTGGTGGGAGCTGTGTCCCTCATTGGAGGGACGATGATTGGATCTGGGATCTTCATGTCCCCACAGACGGTGCTCTACACCATCGGCAGTCCTGGAGCCAGTTTAGTCGTGTGGGCGTGCTGTGGTTTACTGGTCATAATGGCGTCTTTCTGCTACGTTGAGCTGGGCACCGTTATAAAAGAGTCCGGCGGGGAGTACATCTACATCCTCAGGACTTCAGGTCCCATCCTCGCCTTCATGCTGATCTTCAGCTCGGTGATATTTGTGAGACCTGCCGGTGTTGCTGGCATCTCGCTGAGTTTTGCTCAGTATGTCGTGGCTCCTTTCTACACCAACTGCAACCCTCCGGTGCTGCTGGTGAAGTGCGTGGCTGCAGTTGCAATTCTAACGCTGGCCATGGTGAACTGCCTCAATGTTCGCTTTTCAATGTCAGTCCAAGTGTTCTTCATGGTGGTCAAGGTGCTGGCCCTGGCAGTCATCATCATCGGAGGTATGGTGATGCTGAGCCGAGGGCAAACTGAAAACTTTGAAGACTCCTTTGCGGGCACAAATGTGGGCATCAATCCGATTGGTATTGCTTTCTACCAGGGCCTGTGGTCCTACGATGGCTGGAACAATCTGAACTATGTTACTGAGGAGTTGAAACGTCCCGAGGTAAGTCGAAGGATGTGGGCTTTCATTGGGAAGTTTTGCCATTCCAAGGACAAGATGGCCGTGCGACCGCTGCTGCCCCTCGGCATCAAAGTGGTATCACCTTGTTGTCTGCTGCTTCAATGTCTTTATCCACATTTCTGAGGTAGAATACCTCTTGTACAGTTTAGATTTATATACTTCCACCTCCTTTAGTAGTTAGCTGTGGTCCTAGCAGATAGATAGCACCAGCCCAGTAGAGGTAGTATGCTGTGTATGTTATGTATGATATGTTGAGTTTGTTAGCATCTATAAGTCCTGAGAAACCTTCTTCTTTCACTGTGTACCATGTATATAGATTGAACGGCAAACAAATCTGGCTGGACTCTTATGCACTGAAGGAGTTTGTGAGTAGCACGCGTAGGCAACCCCCGTCAAGGTGACCCTGATGCTGGTACTGGCTCTCCCCGCCAGCATCACCCCCCACAAAAAAATGTCACAATTGTTTTCTCAGGGGTGAAAAGTAGTGAATGTTTAGGGATGCATGGTTGTTACCCTGTCATGTAAATGTGACACCGTTCAAGCCAGAATATAGATGATTCATTCAATATGTAGACCTGCAACTGGAAATGATAGTCAGAGAAATGTCAGGCTTTTGTCTGATGTGGGCTAGCCAGCACAGTGGTGACCCACTTTGACCCTCTTTGATGGTCTCAGAAGGTTCAAATGTCCCGCTAAAGTTATTTGTGTCATCACTGTGTTGATGAACCGGGTTCAGAGGCGATTTGTGACTATATTTAGTCCTAATACCACCAAGGTGCCAGAAGCCAACAGTACTATTTGCATGGAGCCAACAAAGGTGGGAAGTAACGATGTACAAATACTTATTGAAGTTGAATTTTCAGGTATCTGTACTTTCACTTGAGTATGGTGTCCATAGCAAACCACTGTGCATGCATCCTACCGTAGGTTATGTATAGTTTCTCTAAACCTTGTCGTTTTGTTGCCTTAGCCTAACTAAACTGACAGAAAACTGAAAATAATCATTAAAAATCAGAAATAGTAAGTCTAAAATGATGCTTTTCACTGGACTCGCACCCTGATCTCTTGTGTAAAAGCCCAGAGTCTGACTCATTCATCTGCCACAATTTACTCCCTACACTAACTTTGTTGCTCTTCATACTTTTTTCTGGCAGAAAATATTTTGGCTAGCAAACTATTGCTAAATTAAGTAACAAATTCAACTTGGCTTTGTGGAAATAACCGTTGCCTTCAATAGTTAAATTTATCTACCACACCTGCAAAGAAAGGTGAGTCAGCTTCAAGTATGGTAAGTAGAGTGTAGCTAAGGAGTTATTAGAGGCCTACGCTAAGTAGCAGTAATTATTTGTGCCAGTGGAGTGGAGCTGGACTAGAAGGACTAATTACTGGCTTGGTGCCTGCTTGCTCATGTTGATTGAACCAGCGCCTTGCACTCCTGTTGTTTCTTTTGTGACATCAGTTCAGACCAGCATGCAGTTGGTTGACCTGGGGTGCCATTTAAGTCACTAGTGGTGCCCGTGAAAATGCTCAGGGTGGTTTGGACTCACTTGATTCTCTTGTGATGCTGCCCTGCAGTGTAATAATAATAATAATGGCTTGGATTTGTATGGCCCGTATACCCTCTGGCAGCATTGCAACAAAGTCTGCTGTGAATGCTGACAGATCATTTCTCTCTTTTGCATCAAGGGTTTTCACTGTGATCAACATGTTTCCAGAAAATAAAACATTTCATGTCTTATAGTATGCTGTCTTTGCCTTAATATTCAGAAAGTCAGGGAGCTTCTGAGCTTCCAACAAGGCCTAAAATCAATTCCTACATTCTTGGACTGAGTGTGGCCATGAGTGGGAGAAAGCGCTGCCCTGTCTTATGCTGGCCACACCAGAGTATTAGTTTGTGGGGTACATAATGAATGGAGAACGAACCTTTACCACCACTAATCCCAGTGGATTATTCAAATGGGTCCAAGAGATTTTCAGAACTCAAATGTTTTTAAGGGAATTCTGCAAACTATTTATGTGTAGTCCTGGGCCCAGATTTGAAAGAGTTTAATCTGGATCAGAATGATCCAGATTTGGAAATCCCGTTTTTTGCCTTCCAGGATCAGGTAATCTGTATTCATTTTGTGCTGGTTTTTCAAAGCAACATTTGATAGGGATCACGCTGATCCAGATTCAAACATTTCAAGACAACTCAAAACAATACAAAAGTTCTTCCCATACTATATTTTTACTCCTTATCTGAACAACAAACGTATAAAAACAAATAATATATTTTCAATGTTTTAAATCAGAAAAAAATACATAAAAAGACTAAATATCCAGTACAGCAACAACAAGGAAAATGATATGCAGTTGTTAGGAATTACTTTTGATTGGTTCATCTCTGACTGTGCAAATGACATTTAAAAACAATAAAGGCCTTGTGAGGGAAATTCCTATTTAATCATGTATTTCTGTAGGCAAATGGCTGTTTGTCCTAAATGCGTATTGCAGGACCATTTGCCACCAGGGGCGTCACCAAACAAGCCCTTTGATGCAGGATAAGACAATGACCCTTTGATCAAAGACAACATCTGGGGACACATGGAGAAGGGGGGCTGCAGGATGTCAGACCTGTATGTAAATTCAACTGCATTATAAGTGCCCATAGGAACAGTGACTCAGTCATTCCTGCGTTGCACTGGGGATGGCTCATGCTGCAGCATTAAAAGATCTTCAGATTTGGATATTATGTCTACTGGTATTTCATTGCCAACTCTCACCTGCACTAGACTAAACTGGTATTTCAGTTGCAACGACAGCCTATATTTTTGTTTTATCATGAATTGAATTTTGTTCATCTCACTGTATTGAAATTTGGCCTAATGATGTATGCTGTATTTACTTGATATTACTGTAACTTCAACACACACAAATCTTGTACAAAAATACAAAAAAAAAATAATATTCTTCATGGTACAAAAGGATTATTTGACCAATTTTAAAGAGTTATTACGTTCTGTTTCTGAAATCCACTCAAATCCACCTTCTGCTTGGATCAGGTTAATCCTGATTTGGGCGATCAAAGTTATCCCAATCCTGCTAAAATGTTTAGAAAACCCCAAAACGGAAGGTTTGATCCAGATCAAGATTGGCTTATGTGATCTAATCCGATTTCAGAATCCGTGTTCCCTTCTGAGAAAAACTAAAAAATTCAAGATTTAACCCAATCCCAAATCCAATCGGGTTACTTTTGAAAAACTGGGCCCTGATGATCATGGCTTGGCACTGCTTGCTGTAGTGGGTAGCCTACTCCCTTTCAAGCCATTTCACAGCAGAAAAAACAGGTATGCCACACCTCTGCCAGGGTGTAAAAGTGCGTGTCCACAGGCAGCGGTGTTTCACCGCGTCCCATTCATTGTCTATGTGAAAAGCTGTGCAATGCATTCTGGTAGCGTTGCGGCGAATGTCGAGAGACGGCGCGCGAGTTGGCCGCTCCTCATTTGCCTAAAGTTGAAGTCGAATCTACTTTATGCTAATCAGAGGCGCCGGGCTCGACTCGCCGCATCGGGAACGCTCGCGAACGCTCGCAAAAATGTGTTGTTTAAAGGAGAGCGCCTGTCAATCATCCTCTAGTGGCAGCCCACCAAGCGTGCAATACTGGGAAGCGGCGCGTCCACTCGCGTTTAAAATCGCCCCTGTGGACACGCACCTTAAGGGTTCAATCAGGTGCCCAACACTTAACTGTTGATCCACAGCCAGGTCGCATTACACTGTAAGTGCCTTTGAAGACACATCAGCTCTGAAACGATGGAGAGTAACACTAAGAGACTCAATCTCAATAGGGAAGTTGGGATTATTGGAGGTGTGTCATTCATCGCTGGAACCATAATAGGATCTGGGATTTTCATATCCCCCCAGTTTGTGCTGTCTGCTATCGGCAGCCCCGGGGCCAGCTTTGTTATATGGACTTGCTGTGGGTTGATCGCCATGCTGGCGGGGCTCTGCTATGCCGAACTGGGCACAGTCATACCAGAGTCTGGAGGAGAGTTTATCTACATCCTGCGGACGTCAGGGAGAGTGGTGGCTTTTATGTTTGTCCTCAGCTACATAGTTGTCATAAAGCCTGCCAGTGCCATAGGGGTTGCCCTGAGCTTTGCTGAATACGTTGTGGCCCCCTTTTACAGCGGCTGCAGCCCTCCACAGCTGGTGTTGAAGTTGGTGGCTGCAGGAGCCATCATGGTGCTCACTGCAGTTAACTGTCTGAGCGTCCGCTTGGCCACCGGCATCCAGGTGGTTTCTATGGTACTCAAATTGCTGGCACTGGCTGGGATCATATTGGGAGGTGTTGTGATGCTTTTCCAGGGACACACTGAGAACTTTGAAAAGTCCTTTGAGGGAACAAATGTTGATGTCGGCTCCATCGGCATTGCCTTCTATCAGGGCTTGTGGTCCTATGGTGGTTGGAACACTTTGAATTATCTAACTGAGGAGCTGAAACATCCAGAAGTAAGAGTTTCACTGTTCTCTGTTTTGACAATGAACTTTAATCCCAAAGAGCTGAGTGAATTTACTGCAATGGTTACTTATTGTTTACTGTAAAATGTAAAGATTGTCCCATCATGTGTGACAAATCAAAGGTTAAGAGATACACTTTAGACTTTTGATTTTATTGTCTCTGTCACGATCTTGGTTTATGTTATTTTGCTTCGTTTTATTTTGTAGTCCTTCTGTCTTGTGTTTTGCTTTACTTCCTGTTCAGTTTCCCTACCTTTCTCTGTGTCCCAGCTGTTTCTGATTGTTTCATCAGCCTTGCTTCCTGGGAGCCATATTGCCGTGGGCTACAGCCCCTGTAATAGCATCTCAGAAGATGTGAGGGGCTAGATTAAAAGCTAATCCATGCTCTATGATTTGGCACCTTTGGCACAGAGCCACCCCTCCACAAACATTATGTCTGGTCCTTGTACTTCTGGAGTGTGAGCTGTTGCCACATTATTGACAAGAAGCTAATGCATTCCCTGTATGAACTAAGCCTTGGTTTTGCCCTATCACCAGTTCTGTCTGGTATTTGCATAGACAGAATCTCTGCCTGGTAGAGCAGTTTCAGGTTGGCACCTCTTCTTTTTGCAGATGATGTAGTTTTCCTGGCTTCATCAAGCTGTTATTCTAGTGCATACTAGGATGACTGCAGGCAGTTTGAAGTAGCTGGAAAGAGAATCACCACCTCCAAGTAGGCGGCCATGGTATTGAACCTCAAGGCAAAGCCCTCAATTTACCAATCATTTTACATTCCAGTGTTCACCTTTGACCCTGAGCGTTGGCTTTTCGAGAAAGCAACGAATCACGGATAAAAGAAGCCACAATAACTTTTCCTTCATAGAGTGGTTTTGGGCTTCATTAGGGAGTAGTATTTCACCTCACATGCAGTACCAATTATGTTGGGGCCAGCAGGGGTCGACAATTGGAATATGGCTATTTAAAGGAATTAATTATTGATAAAAAATAATTAATGGATTTAATTTGTATTAAATAATTCTCGGGCAACACCCTTTTAGAATTTGGCAATTCATTTCAGGTTGCAGCGGGTGGTGACAGTTCAAGGCGTAGAGCGGAGGGATGTGGTGGAATTCATGGGGTGGGGGGGAAGTCACAGTGGTGGTCAGACACGGTGAGCGGAGTAACAGAGAGTGCCGAGAAGCCACAGGATCTTGTGAAGACAAGGCCAAGTTGGTTCCCGGCCCGGTGGGTGGGTGGAGAGGGGGGGAGAGTGTGAGGTCAAATGTGGAGAAGAAGTCAATGAATTCAGATGAGTGCAGCTTTCCTGGGTGGATGTTGAAGTCACCGAGGACGACGAGTGGTGTGCCATCATCAGGGGAGCAGCTTAGGAGGGCATCCATCTCATCTTAAAAGTCACAGAGAGGACTGGGTGGGCGACAAGCACATCAACAAGCTGTCAACATTTTTGCCAATTTATGGAGTAACCTCTTGTATAGAAGCGGGACAACCTCTTGCTCACCTGGTCATACAAGCTATTTGAGGCAGTAGGCTGAGAGGACTGAAATCAGCCAAATTGTATTTTAAGGTTAAAGAGAAGAAGAAAAATTTCAACTGATATCTTATACTATCAGCCAGGGAAATGGTGTCAGTACATGTGCTGATTTAAGATTCTTCACTTTAGTATTGCAGACAAACTCTTCATCATTTACATAAATGTGTTTACACAACATTAACTGCCCCATAAAAATGTTTTACCTTCTGGGGGGGAAAAAATAAAAAAATTCAAGATTTAACCCAATTCAAAATCCAATCGGGTTACTTTTGAAAAACTGGGCCCTGATGATCATGGCTTGGTACTGCTTGCTGTAGTGGGTAGCCTACTCCCTTTCAAGCCATTTCACAGCAGAAAAAAAAAGATATGCCACACCTCCGCCAGGGTGTAAGGGTTCATTCAGGTGCCCAACACTTAACTGTTGATCCACAGCCAGGTCGCATTACGCTGTAAGTGCCTTTGAGGAGACATCAGCTCTGAAACGATGGAGAGTAACACTAAGAGACTCAATCTCAATAGGGAAATTGGGATTATTGGAGGTGTGTCATTCATCGCTGGAACCATAATAGGATCTGGGATTTTCATATCCCCCCAGTTTGTGCTGTCTGCTATCGGCAGCCCCGGGGCCAGCCTCGTTATATGGACTTGCTGTGGGTTGATCGCCATGCTGGCGGGGCTCTGCTATGCCGAACTGGGCACAGTCATACCAGAGTCTGGAGGGGAGTTTATCTACATCCTGCGGACGTCAGGGAGAGTGGTGGCCTTTATGTTTGTCCTCAGCTTCATCATTGTCATGAGGCCTGCCAGTGCCACAGGAGTTGCCCTGAGCTTTGCTGAATATGTTGTGGCCCCCTTTTACAGCGGCTGCAGCCCTCCACAGCTGGTGTTGAAGTTGGTGGCTGCAGGAGCCATCATGGTGCTCACTGCAGTTAACTGTCTGAGCGTCCGATTGGCCACCGGCATCCAGGTGGTTTCTATGGTAGTCAAATTGCTGGCACTGGCTGGGATCATATTGGGAGGTGTTGTGATGCTTTTCCAGGGACACACTGAGAACTTTGAAAAGTCCTTTGAGGGAACAAATGTTGATGTCGGCTCCATCGGCATTGCCTTCTATCAGGGCTTGTGGTCCTATGGTGGTTGGAACACTTTGAATTATCTAACTGAGGAGCTGAAACATCCAGAAGTAAGAGTTTCACTGTTCTCTGTTTTCACAATGAACTTTAATCCCAAAGAGCTGAGTGAATTTACTGCAATGGTTACTTATTGTTTACTGTAAAATGTAAAGATTGTCCCATCATGTGTGACAAATCAAAGGTTAAGAGATACACTTTAGACTTTTGATTTTATTGTCTCTTTCATAATCTTGGTTTATGTTATTTTGCTTAGTTTTATTTTGTAGTCCTTCTGTCTTGTGTTTTGCTTTACTTCCTGTATCTGATTGTCTTGTCAGCCTTGCTTCCTGGGAGCCATATTGCTGTGGGCTACAGCCCCTGTGGTAGCATCACGGAGGTGTGAGGAGCTAGATTAAAAGATAATCCATGCTCTATGATTTGGTACCTTTGGCACAGAGCCACCTCTCCACAAACATTGTCTGGTCCTTGTATTTCTGGAGTGTGAGCTGTTGCCACATTATTGACAAGAAGCTAATGCATTCCCTGTATGAACTAAGCCTTGGTTTTGCCCTATCACCAGTTCTGTCTGGTATTTGCATAGACAGAATCTCTGCCTGGTAGAGCAGTTTCAGGTTGGCACCTCTTCTTTTTGCAGATGATGTAGTTTTCCTGGCTTCATCAAGCTGTTATTCTAGTGCATACTAGGATGACTGCAGGCAGTTTGAAGTAGCTGGAAAGAGAATCACCACCTCCAAGTAGGCGGCCATGGTATTGAACCTCAAGGCAAAGCCCTCAATTTACCAATCATTTTACATTCCAGTGTTCACCTTTGACCCTGAGCGTTGGCTTTTCGAGAAAGCAACGAATCACAGATACAAGAAGCCACAATAACTTTTCCTTCATAGAGTGGTTTTGGGCTTCATTAGGGAGAAGACGAGAGATGACTGTAAATTGCCTTTAGGAATGACACACACTGTTTAATTATACCCAGCTCTGTCCACCAGGAGCGTTTTGGTGTCAGGAAACCATACACTCTTAGAAATAAAAGTGCTAAGTAGAACCATATAAGGTTCTTCGACTTGTCCTCATAGGAGAACCCTTTTTGGCTCTAGGTAGAACCTTTTTATAAAGGTTCCACCTGGAACCCTTTTGGAGGGTTCTACCGAGAACCCCACATAATGGGTTATACCTAGAACTGTGTGTGTAAGGTTCCACCCAGAACCCCCCCATGAGAGGTTCTACAAAGAACCCATACTGGGGGTTCCACCAAGAACCCTTTCATTTTCCAAGGGTTTAATCTAGAACCCAAACAGGGAGTTCCACCCAGAATCCCTCATTAGAGGTTCTACAAAGAATCCACACAGGGAGTTCTGTGTAATCTCCAGCAACGGTGACATGGCAGAAAGGGAGACAAAAAAGAGTTTTAGTTCCATCAATCCAAGGTGCATTTACTGTGCCTTATTGTAAGCTATATACAAACAATAAAATAATGCATGGTCCAATGAAAGGAATCAGAGTACATACTGTATGTAGTAATCGTGACAGTGGAACAGAATCATGAGAAAGTGAGGGAACCCCACAACGTTTTCACATTGATTTAAATAATGTTAAAATACTTTTCAGTGTTATGTTACAAGTACTCAAAATGTGTAAGCTGTGTTAGTCATTTCTACAAGAAAACAAACAAACAAGCAAACGAACAAAACATAACAAGAAACAAATGCTTAGTCCACCTTTCACCATAAAAGTCCTCAGCTAGGGTCAAGCATGCTGAAATAAGATATTATATTTAGCTCACCTTGATTCTCTGAAGTTTCTTCTGTTCTCTCTCTCTTCTGTTCTTCTTTGTTCTGTTCTGTTCACAGTAATCACTATTGGTATGTCACACCTGGTTTGTAGAGGGGGGATACCAGACCATAGGGGTGTAACGGTACACAAAAATCTCGGTTCGGTACGTACCTCGGTTTTGAGGTCACGGTTCGGTTCATTTTCGGTACAGTAAGAAAACAAAATGCAAAATATAAATGTGCTAGTTGTTTATTACTTTTGTGCTTTTAACAGTAGGAACATGCACTGGAGCTAGAATGCTGCTCAAAAATATAAATACAAGTATTTAAAATATTTATTTAAAAAATAAAAATAAATAAAAATAACAGACTGTTTCTTTAAAAAAAATTCTCCATCTGATGTGCAAAATTGAACAGTTGCAACACTAAATAGTTTCAAGTTGTTGCTCAGATTAAATAACATGAATAAGGCTCAGACTGTTTTTTTAAAAACAAATCTTTTCTCCATCTGATGTGCAAAATTGAACAGGGCAGGGAGAGGCTGTTTAAATGCGGTGGGGAGCTGTGTTTGAACGTAGGGGGGTCCACACCGGACCGACTGCCCGACTCGCGTCGGTAAATGAAGTCGGGCTACTTAATATGGCCGACTCGAATGGCGGATTACACATTTGAATCGGCTGAAATGAACGCCGACGTGGGCCGATTCGAGCGACCACACCAAGTAGACTCATGTAACGGACGCCGACTCTCTCAAAGACGCCGATTTTCGGTGCGGTGTGGACCCGCCTTTACGCTCGTCTTTCTCCTCGTTGTAGCGATGTTCACGTGGGGGTGGTGCCGTTTCAAATACGTCAACAGGTTTGACGTGTTGCCAGAAACATACCCGACCTCACATGAACAATGTCGGCAAACCGCTTTGCTGAAGTGTTCCCAAACGGGAGTGTTAATGTCGCGGGAGGGTCCTCCAACTCTGGCGTGTTACCAACGCTAGCGGTATTAGCCATGACGTCCGCTACTACTGCTGTTTATTGTGTCGCGGTGTGCGCAACTGCGCATGTGCGGCTGCAGCACGCTCCACAAATGCGGTCCTCTACTTAATATGTCCGTATGGAAACTCGTTCGGTACGCCTCCGTTCCGAACCGAGCACCCCGTACCGAAACGGTTCAATACAAATACATGTACCGTTACACCCCTACCAGACCATATGGTGCAATCCATGGGGCAACCAGCTCTTAACTCACACATGACAGTCACCATGGGGCCAGCTCCCAGGCCCAACACACCAAACCTTGCCCTTTCCCCTAGGAGATCAAGGTTCAATTCCCGGCATCAACAAACCCTGATGCAGTAGCCCCAAAGTCAGCATTACAATATGATTTTTTCATCAGTTAAGGCTTGGCCTCTGACATCAAAGACCTTTCTTTATCACTGAACTTATGTGCAGCTTCACAACTTGACTAAGCCAGTAAGCAGGGTACAGCAGCCATGGGATGAGGCCGATCATGGAAAAGTATGAGGAGGAGACAAATACATGAGTAAAATTGTCTGTAAAATAAGTGTTTTCAAATTGTCTGTCATTAATCCACACATCACCTCAGTAGGCATTAACATGGTCACTCTGCATCAACCAGGGGCCTGTACTACGAAGCAGGATTTGTGCTTAGTGAGGTAACTTAAGCGTTAACCCTGGGTTTTCCGTCCTACGACGCTGGTTCACTTCTTACCGGGGTAGGTTGCCATGGTAACTTACGCTGTGGAGCTAACCTGCTCCGGAGCAGGTTATGTTCCTGATAAGAGATCAACGCGGAGAAACACACCGCCGACTGACCAATCAGCTGTCTTGGTGCGTGTATATAAAAAAAAAAGAAGCTCGGTGGATCGTGAGAGGGTCTCGTAGGAGAACTATAGAGTGTACAGAGACCGGCAAAACCCTTTTTCTGTCCCTGACGATGTTTTTTATGAGAGATACAGATTCTCATCAGAGGGAAAGACTTTTCTGTGTCAGCGTACAGCCTACTGACCACTTTGAATTATGTTTTTATATTTATTTGATTTGCTCCCAAGTCCGTTTTACACCGCCGGGATTGCAGCTGAAAGAATGAGGCTAATATTGTCATAAACCACATTATAAGAATACATCCAAGCAACAAATTCATTATTTTAAAGTTATATGTTTGGCCTTTTATTGCTGAAGGACATCATAAGAGTTAAAGGGACTAAAGAAAGAGTGACGACATGATTTAAAAGACGGCCCCTGCAAGGGGCCCCGGTTCGAAGTTACAACAGTAACTTCACTATCAGCGAAGTTACTGTTGTACTCAAATCAGTCAGATCTACTAGTGCCCTTATGACTTCGTATTTTTGTAAGATTATGGATTATCCGCTGCCGTAGACTGATCCATGTATGTGATTGGTCAAATGCTGCAAACGCCGCCTCTTTCATGTGCACGCGCTCATAGCTGGACAGGTAAACCCTGGGTTGAGTTAACGAGTTGATAACCAGCTTCGTGTGACCGCTTATCTCCGATTGCCTTTGTTAGGGTTACTTAAGCTGGAACTCTGAAAGATACCCTGGGTATGTTGAACTTGCTTCGTAGTACAGGCCCCAGGCCTTGAACTCACAACCTCAAACTGTATCTCTAGATCACCTGACTTGTAACAAACATTTTCAAAAGCCTTTGTCCAGTGAGTAGTATAGCTCACTTAGATGCCCCAGAAAGAGGGGTTATATCTTTGCTGCAGGGACCCAGGGTTCAATTCCCCCAGCTACTTCTTTGCTGTGTGTCATATCCTCCTGATGAAGGGAGTAGTGTAACTAAACTTTAAAAAATAAACACAATTATAGCTGCTGCGCAGCGATAGGTCAGGTCTGGCCATTTTTGATAAATTTAGGCAATTTGGAGCAACAAACAGGAGAATAGGAAGGCAAGACAGTTGACATTATAATGTTCATTTTGCACCAGTCGAGGCTGAAATCCACAATTTCTGGAACCAAAGACCATTGTCTATCGATCTGAGCTAATTGGCAAGTGGTAACTCAACTGTGGCTTCACAAATTGAGTAAGACATTTGAAACCACTGTAAAAAAAAACAAAAACAGTTTTTGAGGTAAAAATCTGATGTTTTTGTCAAACATCATCTACCATGACTCTAAAATTTTGTACATTTGTTTCACAAAGTCTACCAGGTATTTTGATGTATTACCATAATCACCCTTGCTGAGCCTTGAACCCACATCGTCTGGCACCAAGAACCAGCTCCTAGCAAACTGAGCTAATTGTCTGGAAGTGCAATCAGCAAGGTATGATATCTGTCAACATAGGAATTGAACCTGTGACCTAAAAGCAGAAGTCACGCGGTTGGCTACAGAACAAGATGGCAGGTTGAGCACTTTGCTCCCGCGAGTCAGCGTATTATTAACCCCCGCTAGCTTAATTAAAATATAACGAAGTGGTCTCTTTTAAGATTATGATGGGGGGAAAGAAAGGCAGAGGTAGAGGGGCGCAAGATACAGCAGAGAATGATTCCTGAATGACATCAAACCATTGTTGCTGTTTAGGTGAATCAGGTTTATACCAGCTTCTAGTTATGGTTTTCCTTGCTGCTGTGAGGAGTACTTTTATCAAGTATCTGTCCCTCTGTAGAGTAACCAGTGAAATGTGACCAAAGTACAAGACAGTGCATGACAAAGGAATCTTATATCCAAGCACATTAATTAAGATTAAAGGCCAACATGAGATGGCCTTTAATCTCATGAGATGAGGGCCAACATGGCGGCGACTCAACACCGGGAGCGGTGCGCACAGGGCTTGAAACTATAAGTAAGCAGATCAGCGAACTCAAGTCTGAACTAAAGCAAGACTTAAAAATGTTCAAAGACGAAATTAAACGTGACATGAGAGAAGAACTCATCGAGTTCAAGCAAGATGTTAACCGGCAGCTAGCTACAAACATGCTAGCCATGCAGGAGCACAACGAGAAAATCGACAAGATGGCTACGCGGATCGACGATACCGAAACGTGGAGCGTGGAGGCTAACGCAGCCCTTCAGCAAACCATACAGGATCAGCAGAAGCTAGAAGACAAGCTGAATGACATAGAGTCGAGGGCAAGACGAAACAACCTGAGGATCCACGGTGTGCCGGAGGACGCAGAACAAGGCTCGGTGATGGAGTTTGTCGAAAAACTGCTCCGGTCCGAACTCAAGCTGAACGACGATGTGGATTTACAAATACAACGCGCACACAGAGCCCTGGCGCCCAAACCGGGCCCAAACTCGCCTCCAAGGTCTATTATCATCAATTTCCAGCAATACAGCACCAAGGAGATGGTTATCCAAAAAGCATGGCGACAGAAAATCACAATGGGAGAGAAACCGCTGTATTTCGATCATGACTATACAGCTACCGTTCTACAACAGCGCAAGGCATTCACCAATATCAAAAAGGCTCTCAAGGAAAAGGGCATTCGTTTCCAGACGCCCTTCACGCGGATGCGCATTCACTGGGAGAGCGGTGTGCAGGTGTACGGCAGTGCCTGGGAGGCAGCGCAGGAGCTCCGGCAGCGGGGATACAGCGTGGAGGTGCCAGAGAGACCACCCGGTAGGAGTCACCTGTTGGAGCTTCTCCAGCGTGCTACACCGTGGCAGCGAGTGGGATCAAATGCAGATGTAGGCACTGCCAGACGCGCTAAAGAGCGCCTACGGAAATTTCAGCATAGACGCCAGGAAGAACAGTAGTGTTTAAAAAACTGATGGTAAACAAGCGACCCTTAACATAATAATAAACATTGTAGTCATGCGCTGGCTGGCGGGCCAGCGAGAGTCCGGCCCTACCAACGGTCTCACACGTAAGTTCAAGTGACAGTTTGTAGCGGACTAATTGGGGAGGGGGCCCTTTCCTTGTGAGAGGTTTATTTCCCCCTCAGCTGAAAACTGGAGAATGCTCTTCAGACTTTGGAAGTCCTTTCACTTTACTGTTATAATGCTTGTTCTAAGCCGTTCTGGGCTTGTTATTGTGTTCCAGTTATCATTGGTTACTAAGTTAAGCCTGTGGAAACATAATGTTGTAAGATTGACTCAGTTAAGTTATGATGCAGCCAGATGAGGTTAAGCTAATGTCCTTAAATGTGAACGGTTTGGGAAACCCGATTAAAAGGTCTAAGGTAATGGCAAAATTGAAAAAAGAGAAGGCAGATATTATTTTTATGCAAGAAACCCATCTCTCCCAACAAGAACATGAGAAATTGAAACGATTTGGTTTTAAAAATACTTTCTATAATTCATTTGTGCAAAGTCATAGAAGAGGGATTGCTATTCTGGTCGCTAATAAATTCAAATTTGAATCTTTTAAAGGAGTCATAACCTGGTTTTATACGTATCCAGCCCCCCTTGGATCGCTTTGGATCAATTCGTAAAACTTATTAGAAAAAAAAAAAAAAATTTAATCAAACATTGAGCTTGTTCTGACCCATTTTCGTACCGCGATTTTATCACGCGAGATTACGCGCAAGGTTTTGACTGGTCCGGATGTGCATTGTATAATATGTAATGAGGCGCGCGTTGATTCGCCGCAGGAAGGACAGAGCCGGGGGGGCTTGCCTGCATGCAGACTCCAAAAAAATTGACCCACTGGTCCCTGGTGGATTGATCTGCCGACGCAGGGATATTAAAAATACTTGGATGTTGATTGTGGCAACCAACCACCGCGCACTTTACATGTGAACAACGTTTTGACATCTTGCTGTTCTCTAATGGCGGCGCTTCGGCGATTTCAGGTAGCGGACGGGGCGGGGTTGGGTGGTGAAAGAGGGGTGGGCTTATGCAAGTAGCCTCCACGGTGACGTCACCGTAGGCGCAGAATCAAAATCTCGTGCTTTAGGAATGCACACCCTTGTGTGCTATTCCTGTTCGGAAAAAGAGCAGAAGCGAAAAAACGGCGCCACTTTCAAACTCCAGCCTTTCAGGCAAGTTTCAACTGAGGTCAAACACAGATATGCATGTTTTAACAAGAGAAATTGCGATTTCCTGGTGATGACTCCTTTAAAGAAATAAAAGAAAAGGAGGGCAGATATCTCATTGTTAAGGGTAGGATTGAACAGGATATAGTAACCTTAGTAAATGTATATGCACCACCTGATACTAACAAACTGTTTTTCAAATCATTAATGGATGTGATTGCACTGGAAGCTGAGGGTGTCTGCATATGTGGTGGAGATTTTAATGTAGTATTGAGTCAACATTTAGACACAACTAGCTTAACGAGAAATAGAAATAAATTATCAAAATTGATTAACACAGCCTGGGATGATATCGGGTTTTGTGATGTCTGGAGACATATTAATCCATTTGACACAAACTACACTCACTACTCAGCTCCACATTGTACTTACTGAATAGATTATTTTTTTATGCCAAAAAGTGACTGTTATAGGGTAAAAGAATGTAGAATTGGGGTAGCTGATGTCTCTGACCACAGTGCTGTGTACTTGACAGTTCAAATAGAAGGAAGGAAGAGGAAGACGGGTTGGAGGTTAAATGTAGGTATGTTAAATAACAAAGCAGCTGTAGAACAGATAAAACTGGAAATTAAAGATTATCTGCAGATAAATGACAATGGAGAGGTGGACCCATCTATACTGTGGGACTCATTGAAGGCGGTGATGCGTGGGAATTTGATTGCTTTAACAGCATTAAACAAAAAAAAGAAAATCATGGAATATAATAACCTGGTATTAGATTTATCAAATGTGGAGCAACAACATAAGAAAATCAGAGACCCAGAACTGCTGGTGCATATAAAACAATTAAGGAAACAGATGAATGATCTATTAGAACAAGAAGTTGAGAAGACGGCCCGATTCTATAAGCAGACCTATTATAAATCAGGTCCTAAAGCAGCCAAATTACTTGCCCGACGCTTACGTAAACAACAAGTGGATAGTTCCATCCATAAGATACGGGACCCAGAAACAAATCATTTGAAATATCAACCACAGGAAATAGAGGCCATTTTTCTAAATTATTATAAACAATTGTATACAGAGACCTCTAATACCAAAGTGGAAGCCATGCAAATGTTTCTTAATGAACTTGATTTGCCTTTTATTGGCAAAGTACAAAATGATTTCATTATAGCAGATTTTACACTAGAAGAAATAAATAATGCAATTGGCAACTTAAAATCAAGTAAGACTCCAGGTAGTGATGGCTTCCCTGCGGAGTGGTATAAAACCTTTAAAGAAGAACTAGCTCCACTCCTGCTAAAAACATTTAATTGGATTAAAAGAGAATGTAATCTTCCGCCATCATGGAATGAGGCAGTCATTACAGTACTCCCAAAGGAGGGCAAAGATAGGGAATATAGTAGTAATTATAGGCCTATTTCAATTCTCAATGTAGATTATAAAATGTACACAGCCATTATCGCAAAAAGACTTGAGAATATTCTCCCAGAATTAATAGACGAGGACCAAACAGGATTTGTAAAAAGCCGACAAACACATGACAATATTAGAAGGACTCTACATCTGATAGATAGAATAGAAAGGGAAAATAAAAAGGCAGTAGTGCTAAGCCTCGACGCCGAAAAGGCTTTTGATCGGTTCAATTGGCAATTCCTGTATCAAACTTTAGATAGATTTGGCTTCAATGAGCAATCTGTAGATTTAATAAGAACACTTTATCAACAACCAACAGCAAAAATTAAAATTAATGGGTCATTATCTCCATCATTTATATTACAAAGAGGAACTAGACAAGGTTGTTGTCTCAGCCCCACATTATTTGCTTTTTATATTGAACCCCTGGCCCAGACAATCCGTCAACATGAACAACTACAAGGCATCACAATTGGACATAGAGATCATTTAATTAGTTTATTCGCGGACAATATTTTGGTCCATTTAGTGGATCCTGAGAAGTCGCTCCCCATATTGATGGACATCCTCGAAGAATTTAATTATTATGCTGGTTACAAACTAAATATTACAAAGACACAACTTTTGTCATTTAATTACAAGCCTTCAGAAGAAATAAAACATAGGCATGATTTAAAATGGGATATGGAAGAAATAAAATATTTAGGGGTAATCATTACAAAAAATTTGAACAGATTATACGAGGCAAACTATAATTTGATTGATCAGAATATTAAAAAGGATATTGAACGATGGTCCACCTATCCATTGGATTTTGGCAGTAAGATAAATGTAATTAAGATGAACATGTTGCCTAGATTGCTGTACCTGTTTCAAGCTTTGCCAGTAGGGGTTCCTAAACACCAGTTCTTTACCTGGGATAGACTTATTTCTAGGTTTATCTGGGATGGAAAGAAGCCTAGCATAAGATACACAACACTGCAGTTGGCCAAGCATAAAGGAGGAATGGCACTCCCAAATCTCAAAGATTACTTTTATGCAGCTCAGTTCCGTCCCCTTTTTCTGTGGTGTAATGATAACTATTTTGCTAGATGGAAGGAAATTGAGACATATGTTGAGGGTTATCAGATCCAGTCGGTTTTAGGAGAAAAAGAAATCCCCCTATTAGTCAAAAGTCAAATAGATTCAATAACCTCTGGCTCACTGGAGTTTTGGTTTGATTTTTTAAGGCAATTCAAACTAAGGAAAGACCAGAAAGTACTTAGATGGTTAGCCTTTGACACTCAATTTAAACCAGGAGAAAATGATGCCATATTTAAGCAATGGGGAGTAAAAGGTATTAAGGCAGTGTGTACACTGATGGAAAAAAACAAAGAATTACAGACTTTCCAAAAACTAAAAGAAACATTTTCTCTTCATAATCGGGACTTATTTAGGTATATACAATTTAGAGATTATTATAATAAAGAAATGAAGATGGAAATTGCTCACAAAATAAACCCAGTTATAAAGAATATGATCAATGCATATAAACCAAATAGTAAAAGTGTAAAAGTAATCTCCATGTTTTATGACAGTATTATGGAATGTAAGAGCAACTCAACATTGTATCTAAAATTAAGGTGGGAAAAAGAATTAAATGTAGACATTTCATCAGATGTATGGTACGATATGTGTGAGACTCAACATACTTCCACAAGTTCACAACAACTGAGGGTTTTCAACTGGAAAAATTTGGTGCGGTTTTTTATTACACCTAAAATCAGCAGTAAAGCATCTTTAACACCCCAACCATGTTGGAGACAGTGTGGCTGCTTAGTAGCACACCACACGCATATTTTTTGGAGTTGTGAAAAACTGAAGTCATTTTGGAAAGATGTACATTTAATCTTAATTAATGTGCTTGGATATAAGATTCCTTTGTCATGCACTGTCTTGTACTTTGGTCACATTTCACTGGTTACTCTACAGAGGGACAGATACTTGATAAAAGTACTCCTTACAGCAGCAAGGAAAACCATAACTAGAAGCTGGTATAAACCTGATTCACCTAAACAGCAACAATGGTTTGATGTCATTCAGGAAATAAGGACAATGGAACGACTGACTTGTGTGATACGTTTGAGGTTAGATTTGTATGCTAAGAGATGGCAGAAGTGGATACGTTACTTAGACTGTGAGCCAGTGTCCTTATATTTCGTCTGTTTGCATTCAAGTGTAAGGCAGCTACTTGAGCTGCGCTTAAACTTTACATAGGTATGTATTTCATTTTTTTATCTACACCACGTTTTCCCACAGGCTCCGTCTTTGTTTGTTTTTGTTATAATTGGTTGTTCATTACTGTATGTTTGTTTTATCTGCACTGAATTAACATCTGCAAGTTGATCTTAATATGTGTATTTGAGATGTGCTAAAAACTCAATAAAAACTAAAGTATAAAAAAAAAAAAAAAAAAGCAGAAGTCACAGTTTGTACAGACAGAGCTAAACAGACACATGATCAGCTCCCTCTGTCTGACCACTGACATGAAGGAACGGTCAACCTGGCTGTGTGGGTGAGTGTGGCGAGTCAGAGGAGGCCCTAATCTCCACATTCTGCTGGATAGCTCAGTGGGTTTTGGTACAGACTTTAGATTTGGAGGGTGGGGGTTAAAATCCCAGTCACAGCTAATCTTTGCCTGGGTCAACAAGATTTGCTGATAAAGGTCTTGCTTTCTTATACTAAGGGTTGTGAAAATAAATTGGTAACAGAACATTTCAGTTATAGGACTGCCATTATTTGTATGTCTGATCAGAATGTGTAAGGTGATAGACTAGCATGGTGGACCTGATGATGCCACCCAGCTAGCAGCTTAGCTCAGTCACTACTGCCAGTGACTTTAGACTGGGTGGCAGGTGTTCAAATCCCAAGATGGGCAATTATGTTACAGTTTGATCAACAGGATCTGGAGAAGAAGAAAAAAACAAATAAACCGAAAAAAAATGGATATGAAAAGTATTTGTATCAGTAGTCACAAGGAATTGTATTTTGCACCATTATTGGTAAGTGTTATCATGAAGTATGTCCCTGGTGACACAGGATCCATGCTTTCAACAATCCCTGAAGAACTCTTTCTTCCAAAAACGGTTCTCTGGATCAAAATAGTTCTTACTGGAACCCTTAGCGTTACCAAGAACCCTTTTAAAACCCTTTATTCAGGAAAGGGGTTTTAAAGGGTTCTCTCAATCAAAATGGTTCTTACTGGAACCATTAGTGTTACCAAGAACCCTTGAAAAACTCTTTCTTCAGAAAAGGGTTTTTCAGAAGCAAATGGTTCCAGGTAGAACCTCAACCCTTGTAGAAGAACCCTATTGGAACCCTTATTTCTAAGAGTGTAGCAAATACATAATAGGTGTGCCATCTGATCGGCCGCATTACACAGTTTGTAGGTTAGAAATGCACACATCTGCATTTTTGGAGTAACCTCTTGTATAGAAGCAGGACAACCTCTTGCTCACCTGCTGGTGCAAGCACACCAGGTGGCTGAGAGAAGAAGAAAAATCTCAACTGATATCTTATACTATCAGACAGAGAAATGGTGTCAGTACATGCGCTGATTTAAGATTCTTCGCTTTAGTATTGCAGACAAACTCCTCAACATTTAAATAAACGTGTTTACACAACATTAACTGCCCCATAAAAATTTACCACTGGTATAAAAATACTCTTTGCTGTTAAAAGGAAAAACACAATTTGAGCAAAGTCCAACACAAAGGGCCACACCAAACCTTGGGTTGGCCTTAGCAGTTAATCAACAACAAGTTCTGTGCATTTCCATTGTCCTCTACGACTGCCTTTGAAGACACATCAGCTCTGAAACGATGGAGAGTAACACTCAGAGACTCAATCTGAAGAGGGAAATTGGGATTATAGGAGGTGTGTCATTCATCGCTGGAACCATGATGGGATCTGGGATTTTCATATCCCCCCAGTTTGTGCTATCCGTTATTGGCAGCCCCGGGGCCAGC
Source organism: Eutrigla gurnardus (assembly GCF_963514095.1). Classification (NCBI taxonomy): domain Eukaryota; kingdom Metazoa; phylum Chordata; class Actinopteri; order Perciformes; family Triglidae; genus Eutrigla; species Eutrigla gurnardus. The sequence continues at coordinate 894,345 of NC_139921.1, forward strand.
CTCGTTATATGGACTTGCTGTGGGTTGATCGCCATGCTGGGTGGGCTCTGCTATGCCGAACTGGGCACAGTCATACCAGAGTCTGGAGGGGAGTTTATCTACATCCTGCGGACGTCAGGGAGAGTGGTGGCCTTTATGTTTGTCCTCAGCTTCATCATTGTCATGAGGCCTGCCAGTGCCACAGGAATTGCTCTGAGCTTTGCTGAATACGTTGTGGCCCCCTTTTACAGCGGCTGCAGCCCTCCACAGCTGGTGTTGAAGTTGGTGGCTGCAGGAGCCATCATGGTGCTGTCCATAGTTAACTGTCTGAGCGTCCGCTTGGCCACCGGCATCCAGGTGGTTTCTATGGTAGTCAAATTGCTGGCACTGGCTGGGATCATATTGGGAGGTGTTGTGATGCTTTTCCAGGGACACACTGAGAACTTTGAAAACTCCTTTGAGGGAACAAATGTTGATGTCGGCTCCATCGGCATTGCCTTCTATCAGGGCTTGTGGTCCTATGATGGTTGGAACACCTTGAATTTTCTAACTGAGGAGCTGAAACATCCAGAAGTAAGAGTTTCACTGTTTTCACAATTTACTTTAATCCTAAAGAGCTGAGTGAATTTATTATATGGATTACTTATAGTTTACTGATAAGTACAAAGATTTTCATGAGGTAATATACTTGTGCAATTATCAATACATTCTGAGAAACTGGCACATTATGAGAAACACATTCATAATGCGCACTGGAATCAAATACCATGCAAATCTGACAAAGGTACCGATGGCCCTCTACTTCCCTCAGAGGAGAAGAAAACACAGAGTTGTTGTAATGCTTGAGCTCGTTTGTATGGACGTGCTGAAGGGTAGAGGAGCTACCTGATTGTTGAAGCCGTTGTGCCATTTATGAAGGCTTCATCTGTAATCAAGAGTTTTGTTATCCTCCTCAGTCCTTTGGAATACTGTGAACCCGAAGTGGTTTTCCGCCTTTGTCACAGGCGGTATCATCTCTGAGGTAGCCCTTGATTTAATCAGAGAGTCATTGTATGTTTCTTTGATGAGGAGGCGACTGGAACATGCTTGAAAGAGAGACTAGGGCTGGGTAGTTTTTCGATACCGATTCCAATACTGATTGCCAATAAATAAATAAAATGTTTTCGATGAAAGCCATTGCATAATAACCAATTAATAACACATCCAAGTATTTTACCTGCTCTTTAATGGTGTTAACAAATACAAGTACATCCTAAAAACATTCACAATTAATAAACAATTAATTTACAAAACAGATGATGAACAGTCTGGTATGTCTTCAGAAATGTAAGTTTTTTCCACGTTGTCTGGCTTCTACTCACTGTCATTACATGTGCATTACAATTTACAGATCACAATGGATCAACAAAGGCACAAAACATTAATCAGGTATAATTTGCAGAACTGCATTCTGGTCCGGATGGAAAAGCCTGAAGCTGAACAGGATTTTACATGGAGGAGGCTGTTTAACTTAATCCTGAAACCTGGCACCACTTAGCCTTGACAAGTGCATCAATACAAGGTGTCAAATCCTGAGCAGTAACCAATTTCATACGTCAGTCAAAGTCAGCAAACTCATCCAGTTGGTCAACAATGGCATTCAGCAAGGCAGAGTACGCTCTCACACCCTTTAACGCGGGCTGTCATCTTCCTCAGCTGCAGCATCTTAAACGCCTGGACCGCTGTCAGAGTCCAACTGTCTTCTTGGTGGCCAAGGTGCTGGTGTTGACGTGCATCGTGATTGGAGGAATAGTGGAGCTCATGCAGAACACTGTGGAGAATTTGAAAGTTGAGAATGCATTTAAAGGCAGTTCTCACTGAGCACTTTGGGAATGTCTTTTTATCAAGGACTGTGGTCTTACACCGGCTGGTACGACTTGAACTATGTCACGGAGGAGCTGAAAAGACCAAAGGTGAGACGGTAAAGAGCAGGAATGTGCATTTCTGCCCAAGTGAGTAAATAACAGCAGTATAACTCATCTTCACTGACAGATAAGACATTGTAAAAGACGGGTCAATCTGACATGGTGCCAGTATGTTGGCACCAGTGTGAATAAGAGTGTGAATGTGTGCTGCATTTGTGGTCATATGGTCATATATATATATATATATATATATATATATATATATACAGTATATATATTTAATTTCTCCGGGCTTCCCCTGGTAACCCCGTGTTTCACGTCGCATCGCTATGAACTGTGATTGGTGGAATCACTTCCTTAAACTTAGCTTCAGCTCTATCCGATATCACCGAGAGTAGTAGCTTTTTCCTAGAGGAGCGAAGTACAGTAGTAATAATTGAAAAGTTATAAATTAATGGTCGGATAAAGAAGAATTTTGAGGTAAGATTATTAATAAGATAAGGCGAGGTCGAGAGTGTGGCTATGACAGTGAGTCGGTTTATGTACACTCTGACTGAAGCCAATAGAATCTATTAAGGAAGTAAATGCTACACTAAGGCTGTCATTTACAACGTCCACATGGACATTAAAATCCCCCACAATGATTACTTTATCTGATTTAAGGACTAAACTTGATAGCAACTCAGAGAATTCAGATAGGAATTCAGAGTATGGACCAGGAGCACGATACACAATAACAAACAGAATTGGCTGCATTGTTTTCCAGTTTGAGTGCGAAAGGCTGAGAATCAGACTCTCAAATGAGTTATAGTTTAGTTTTGGTTTTGGATTGATTGATAGGCTTGAATCAAAATGGCTGTTCCTCCTCCACGTCTGCTGCCTCGAGATATATGAGTATTAATATGGCTGGGAGGACTAGCTTCGTTAAGCAAACAGTCTTCATCACGCAGCCAGGTTTCAGTCAGGCAGAATAAATCAATATGATTATCTGATATTAAGTCATTGACTAATACTGCTTTAGATGAGAGAGATGTAATGTTTAGGAGTCCACTACATCAGAAGTGTTCATTTTTATTAGGTTTTCATGTGAAACCCCTCTTCTGTTGAGTTAATGTAGGTGGTCGGGGACAGACACCGTTCGTAAGTGGTTTGGGGTGGGTGACTGCTTTATGTTGCTTCATTGGGAAATGTTTCCCTGGAAGTCGGTTCATCGATCCAGGGTCACCAGCATCCCCTTGTTCTTCCTTCCAGGTGAACCTTCCCCGGGCAGTGGTGATCGCCATTTCTCTGGTGACGGGCTTGTATCTGCTGGTGAACGTGAGCTACCTGACGGTTATGACGCCCAAAGAGCTCATGTCGTCCAGCGCCGTGGCAGTAACCTGGGGGTGAGACAGGACTCAGACAGACAGGTCCAGACTGATGCCTGATTGGTGTTCCTGCTGCTAAAATGCTCATTCTTTAAAGGCATATCACGTCGTATGTATTCAGCTGAAACAGAAGCAGTCTTTTGTATTCCACACATTCCTTGCCAGAAGCCTTCATTAACCACAATGCAACACGGCCACCAACAGTTCGGTCAGGGATATGGGTTCATTAAGCTATTTAGTGGTTAATCTGGAGCTCCACATCCCGCACATTATTTTCATTCTTCTTCAGGCTCAAGCTGCAGGCAAACAGATTTGAACACAGCTCCCTCTAGAGGCACAGAAAGCTACTACATCCTCATTTGTAGTGTACATCCCCATTGAGCTGAAAAGACCTTTTAACTGCCTCAGTCATCCGCCTGGAGTGAAAGTAGAGCTTGTATTGCATCCTTTAGAAGAGGTCTATCCTGATCACAGTTCAGTTTGAGTCTCTAACATGTCTGTAAGCGTTCACCTTCGTCCACAGGAACAAGGTGCTGGGGAGCTGGGGCTGGATCATGTCCGTGGCTGCAGCCCTGTCGGCGTTCGGCTCCCTGAACGGGACCTTCTTCAGCGGGGGCCGGGTGTGCTTCGTGGCTGCCAGGGAAGGACACATGGTGAGGGTCTCCACGTGGGCACGCACCTTCCACTGCTAAGCGTTGGGCGGCCGTCACAGCGTTTCCTCTGCTTGCTTTGCAGCCCGATATTCTAGCCATGGCTCACATCCACAGACTGACTCCGTCTCCGGCCCTGATCTTCACCACCGTGGTCTCCCTCCTGGTACTGATCCCCGGAGACTTCCAGAGCATCGTCAACTTCTTTAGGTGAAAGCTGGCTCTGCCTTCCGTTGACGGTCTATCACTTCTTTATTACTTGTGTCTCACGCTGCTCTTGGTTGACAGTTTCACGGCCTGGTTTTTCTACGCCATCACCCTGTCTGGACTCCTCTATCTGAAGATCAAGAAGCCGGAGCTCCCCCGGCCGTACAGGGTGAGTCACATTCACGCTCAGCGACTTCATCACAAGCATCATGTGTTAACAGAGACTTCCTCTCCACAGGTTCCCATGGTGCTGCCCATCCTGGTCCTGGTGGTGGCTGTGTTCCTGGTGCTGGCTCCCATCATAGACAACCCTCAGATAGAATACCTCTATGTGACTTTGTTCATCTTCAGTGGAGCCGTGCTCTACGTTCCCTTCATCCACTACAAGCTGTGTCCGGGGCTGCTGACCAAGCTCACGGTGTTCCTGCAGCTCTTCCTGCAGGTCGCCCCAGCAGAGAAGAACCTGTGATCTGGCAGGCTTGTTGCATTTTAACCCATGAAACACCGTTTCTTATTAATAAAGTTAAATGTTTGAAAGCTGATGTGTATTTAGCTGTGTCTGTTTGAGCTGAACGTTCCAGCAGCACACCAGTCTTTCACTGCTACACGCGGGTTTCCTTCCAGCAGGAGGAAGATGCCACTGCAACTACTTAGCTTTTCTGAATGTGAAATTCTGAATAAACAATCATACAGATTATGTGAATTAAAAAAAAGAAAAAAAGGTTTATTAAATAATCGGTCCACCAAAACTAAAACAAGACGAGGCCAATTCATAGTGCAACTTTCACAAAAACAACAGTCAACACAAAACAGGATTAAGGTGTGTGTGTGTGTGTGTGTGTGTGTGTGTGTGTGTGTACAGTCCAAATTTGTTTCTCAGTTATCACACAGTCAATCCGTCCGCTGACACGAGTTTGTTCTGTTTCTCCATTCTGTTAGCTTAGAACAAATGGAGCTTCTTAATTCATTTAGTGTTTACACGCTTGGGGCTCTAAAATAATGTTGACATGTCACAAGTTTCCATTTAGAGGAGTCACTCTGCTCCAGCTGTTTTCTCTGTGCCGTTGGAAGCCTTTGACTGGCGTCCGTCTCCACAGCTCTGTGCCCCCGTCCCACTGGCGCCCCCGTGTGGTGACTGGTGGTACAGCATGTGAAGCCGCCCTGCGTTCGTGTCTGCATCCTCGGCGCCCTCGCAGCACTTGATCCAGGGCTGAGGAACCGCCTCGATGCCGTAGTGGGCCCCGGCGATGGCCCCCGCCATGCAGGCAATGGTGTCCGTGTCCCCTCCCAGAGCCAGGCTGTAGGCGATCGTCCTCTCAAGGCCGCCGTAGTTCCCCGGCAGACCTTCTCGGGGCTGCAGGCAGTGGAGGACGCAGAAGATGGCCGTGGGGACAGAGTGGAGCGCCGCGATGCCGTTACCTGGAGGGATACATGGTGTGATGACGGGAGTCGAAGGCTCTGCCCAGATGAAACCATGAGGTGAACAGATACTGACCCAGCTCAGAAATGACCTCCTCTATGCTGACCTTGCTCCGGTCCATCAGGTCCCGGACTCTGTGGAGGCGCTCGCAGAACGGCTTCTCCGCCTCCTTGAGGCTGGACACAAACGCTGTGTTAGCAGGGAGACTGACCTCCACACATCTTTGTAGCTTTGTATACCGGTAGCACTCACATTCTGGCATCGCTGCGCGTCGCCTCGTCGGCCTCCACCTCCTCCATCGCTGCGATGAGCCTGCTGATGAACTGCTGGGGCAGGTCCAGCGCCCCCTGCAGGGCGTGGTGCACGGCCAGCGCCTGCAGCACTGCCCCGTTGTACCCCAGGGAGCAGGAGTGGGTGAGCATGGCACCCAGGCGGGCACACTGGAGGGAAAAGGAAAGGTTTAGACGTGGCAGTTCATAACAGGGGCATCGCTAGAACATGCGTGTCACCATGGCAACGGCTGCTGACCCTCTGGACATCAGCTGGGTCGGGGAACGCCAGTGCGAAGGGCGCCGCCCTCATGGCCCCCCCGTTCCCGAAGGAGCCCCGACCATTGAACTGGGCCCGGGCCGGCTGGTACACGTCACTGAGCTGAGGGGAGGACAGCTTCTTCAACACCTGGATCACCCCAGAACCGTAACCACGACCCGGGGACTCACTGTACTCCTTAGCAAACCTGGGGGGGGGGGGAGACCACAGACCGTTGGGTGATGTCCACATTCACATTCACAGCGTGACGAGCAGCGGCGGGTTCTGCTTTACTTGCGAGCCATGTCCTGCTCATCGAAGCTGGCACGGGTGAGGAGAGACTGGACCACACAACGGGCCATCGCTGTGTCATCACTGTACTCCAGGATACCTGCACACACACACACACACACACACACACACGCGCGCACACACACACGCACGCACGCACACACGCACACACGCACGCACACATATATATATATATATATATATATATATATATATATATATATATATATATATAAAAACACACACAAACATACCGGTCAGTACATCTTGCGTCACATATCAGCATTAACAGCATTGATCAACCAGGTGATTAAAGTGAAGGCTGGACTACTGTGTGTGTAGTCCTGGTCACTCATCCCTGCGGGGGGAGTCACTTCCGGTCACGTGAGCGTCGTGCCGTTACAGTACCGGCCCAGTTCACTCCTACCCACCGGTCCCGTTGGTCTCGTCGTCCAGGCTGCTCAGGTGCTGCAGCACGCTCTCCATGGGAACCTCCTCCGCGCCCTCGAACTCCCCGCCGACACAGTCCCCCAGCACGGCCGCGACCAGCGCGCCCCTGAACCGGGACACGGACGCGGGGCCGCCCGCTGCCACCGCCCTCACTGCCGCGGCTGCCATTGCTCCGCAGTTGGAGATACTTCCCACCTAAACCGGAACCACCGGACCGTCAGAGGATGGATGCGGGAGACAACAAGCGTCGAGTCGACTCCCCTGTCTCTTCTACTTCCTGGAAGCGCCGTGACGCCTGCGTGACCCGGATGAGAGCTCGGCAGACATAGACATACACATATATAGAGCGGGCTTTCACACAGGCACAGTGTGGCAGCTGCGTGGTTAGTGTATTTCTATACACGGACACGTTACATACCGTAGTGGATATAATACACGCGATGTGAAAACGGGTCATCATGCATAGTTGTCTTCGATGTCATCACGTTAGTAGATCTAAGCGTCCACCGCTGTGCTATTGTCTTTTACCACAGGCCGGAGCTATTATTAGAACCAACGTTTTTCTGGGCAGGTCTCAACATTATGCTTGTGATAGTAACATGCACGTACCACACGGGGCGATGTTTGCTAACGAATCCAAGCCACAGCTACGGCAGCCTGGTCATGTCAATCACCTCGCTCTTGACTCTCGCGTGAGACTTCAGTCACCGGCAGGCTAATAGGGCTAACGTTGTTAACATTGACCCGAAAAGAATAAGATACTGGAAAAAGCAGAAAATGGATCTAGCCGCAGCAAACAAAAAGAGAGCAAGACCGCCAGGAGGAGGGAGAAAAAAGGTTAGCGAGGACACAAAACTCTGAGTGGATCCATTCAATGGGGGACATTCATAACCGAGTGTCTCGTTTTTATTCATTCTACTGGTAGTCCGTTTTGCTCAAATAGAAATAGATGCATGCCTGTCTCTAGTTCTGGCCTTCTTCCAATAAAGGCCTATGCCGCGATGGGGATTTACGGTACACAAAGCGAAAATCTTTCTCTTTTTTGGCGGTTGGCAAACACATTTTGGTGCATTACCGCCACCAACTGGTATGGAGTGTGGAGCAAATAACCTCAAAACAAAGCGAACACAAAGCGAACATCGGCTTCTCCAATACGGGATTCGTATTTTCAGTTGCCAGTTTTGTGCTGAACTCGAAGGCCACCGTAGGTTCTTTGCTTGTGGGGAGCGGAAGGGTGATTCAGTTGCTTGTAATCTGCAACCTCGCCGCTAGGTGCCGCCACATCCGACACCGCAGTATTTTAGTGGGTTTACAAGCACTATTGTTCCGTATTTTCATAACGTGTATCCAACATAATCCGGCTGCTTCGTCGCGTTTACGTCAGCATCCCAACGATTAGCATCGTTAGCCGCTAGCACCCCGTCAGAGGTGGGCGGGCGTTCAGCGGCGTCCGCAGCAGCGTAATTAAACATGGCGGACTCGGAGGAATTCAGACTCAAACGGTTGAAGGTAAGAAACCAGACCTATCGTATATTCCTAGCAGCACCCGGGCGGTGAGCTCAACCGTTTAACCGACGTAGCAACACGGCCAACGCATTTTAATTATCGCCCGCTAGCTTCCGGTCGAGATTTGCATATTGAAGCTAACATTAGCTAGCTGGTTGAACGTGAAGAGCCCGTCGCCTGCTGCTGTTGTGCAGCGACGCAGAGCCCTGTCTTTAAAACAAGACACTGTGATTATCTGTTCACGGCCAACAGCACAGACGCAGGTCTACTGATCCGGACCCGCCGCCGCCGTGCAGCCGGTCCCACAAAGCGTCGCTGCTGCGGGCAACGCAACGTGCAGGTGTTACTCAACCAACGTGCGAGTCACTGTTATTGTTACACAAACACTCCGGGAACCACGTCAACGTTTTATCGGGTTGTTTGTCTGTGACACTGTGCGTTTACAAACATGCCAGGACGCGATAAATGGACGTTTTTTTCCATGGAGTTTGGTGGGACGCCCCACCCCCCCGTCCCCGTAATTGTGGGGAAACAGATACTGATGTGTAGAGTTTGGTCCCGGGACCAGCTTCTCTGGGTTTAGGGGTAGACAACTGTGTGAGCTGGATCCTAACTGGGATAAATGTAAATCTGAGAAACAGAAGCCACAGGTTATCAGGTGACTTTATTCCCCCAAAGGAGTCTGAGTACAGAATTGTGTGATTTGTTTTGTAGAAGTTGTTATGAGGTTTTTAGTAGTCATGAGGTTTGACAGTGAGGAAGATTAAAGTGCAGTGGCCCTCGTTAATGCCCCCAACCCTTTTCTCCCCTCCAGCACGAGGAGCGCCTGTCCAGAGTGTTTGATGAAGTGATGGGGCTCGGAGACTTCGCCGACTCCTCCCGGGGCTCTGCCAGCTCCTCCAGGAGCGGCGGTCAGGACGAGACAAAGGGAGCGGACGAAGCTTCAGGACAAGACGAAGGCAAGCCGGTAGAAGAAGAGGACAGCAACGGCAGCAGACAGGAAGAAAAGATGGACGAGGGGATGGAAGAGTCGTCCTTTCCTCGCAGCTCCTCCCCTTCCTCTGTCCAGAACTCCTCGTTTGCCATGGGAACCACCGAAAGAGGAGGGAAAGGAGGGGCAGCATGTGACGATGCACTGGATGGCCTCCCCTCATTTGGGCCAGAACAAGAAGAGGAGGAAGACTGGCACTATGCTCTGCCAATGGGCTCGGGGGAGGGTGTTCATGTGGGGAAGACAAACCGGAAAACGGGCCCACCAGGAGTGGGAAACAAGGACGGACCCGTTCTTCCCAGACCGGAGGAGGAGGAGGAGGAGCCAGAGAGGGAAGGCAGCACTGAGTCTGCTAACACCTCCCACTCCTCGAAGGACCACACACCTGAGAACAGCCGAGGTAAGGCGTGCTCTCTGGCAGGCTCATAGTGATGTTATCCAGCAGGTAGGGCGGGGCTAATGGAAGACACGAGTGCGTTAGGAGACGTAGGATCCAGTATGGGGGGGTCTATACTGGAGACTAAGTCAGGATATCTTGGCCTTGCATTATCTGTTGCTATAAGTCTGTCCTCTTTATGGAAGAGCAATATTAATGTCTGCCGTTGTCCTTTGGAGCCACAAGCAGATGGACTCTGTTGACTGCTGTTGGAGACTGTTGTTTAGAGAGCGGTGTGATTCGGTGTTCTGCATAAATATTCCCGTCTAGTGGGATTTCTCCTTGTCATCTATCGGTTACAGGCCTCTTCCTCTGTCCACAGAGAAATGAATCAGGCTGACGATTCCCCTGCATAGCAAAACTTACCCAGATGCTTTTTTTTAATTAGTTAGCTCAGCCTCTTTCCATTAATTAGTATTCTCAGCATATTAGTATTCTCAGCATATGTAACTAGACCGTTGAACAAGATTGGATGCCATCACATGGAAGTTGGAGCCTTGTTCTTTTAGTTTCATGGAGTGTTTTTCTTTCTACCCTTCTGACAGACGGAGGCGTCCTGAACCAGACTGAGGAGACTGAAGATAGCCAGGAGGGAGAGGGAGAGGTAGGAATCTGGACACATTGTCATCAAATCATCACGTGTTTGAACCCTCAGCAGGTGATTTGAACGCTGTATTATTTCAGAGGTCAGAGGCGGCTCCACTGGAGGACAGTAATCCCCCAACGATGTCTGCTCCTATTAATATTAAAGATGAGCCCATTGATGAGGGCTACGACAACGCGTTGCTGCCTCAGAGCTCCATCAGACAGATCAAAGAGGAGCTGGAGAACCAGGAGGTAGGTGGACCTTCTCAGAGTGCATCTGCTGATTATGTTCATTTTCAGATTGAATACAAATCTGAAAGAGAATGTGATTTCTTAATGTGTCACTTCAGGAGGAGCTGAGGATCAGCTCCGTCTACTCTGTAGGAGGAGGTAACGCCTTCGCATCGCCTCCCGGTGAGTTCAGTTCTTCTTCTTCTGTTGTTTCTCTGGTCCTAACAGCAGAGCTGAGGAGGTGTCGGGTCATACTGTGACCTGTTCATGGAAGTGGTCAAAGTCTGTGGCTTTAAAGCAGGATACTGCCTGCAGTCCAGGCTGAACAGACCATACCAGTGGTTTTGTTCAGGCCAAACACCGATATCTTAATACCGTATTTGTGTTGTTGAAGAGAGGCTGTGCAGTCAGGACGACCGCACACACCGAGTTATTTCAGTTAAAGTTAGAAATGATGATCACAAGATGTGGGCTTGCAAAGATGCACAAAAATAGACTCATGACTAAAACTACCCTAAAAATCTAAACTCACCTTTTCATACTCGTACGTGATGGGCAGGCTTTTGCTGGGTTGCTGTCTAAGTGCTTCCTGGCTTTCAGCTGCAGGGTTGGACCGTGACCAGGACGGGCCAAACGTGATCCAAACGATAATCCTTCTTCTTCTTCTTGACCAACCTTTCCCCTCTTCTCCACTCCAGTGCCAGCAGCAGTGGCAGCTCCCCCTACCACGGCCATTTTCATCCCAGGTCGAGGTGCTCTGATCCAGTCCATGGCTCCCCTCCCCCTCAGACCGCCAGCTCCCATCCCCAGTTCCCTACCAGCGCTGGTCCCGGCAGCACCACGGCCGCCGCCGCCCGCCGTCCCCGGCAGCGTTCGCTGCAGCGGCTGCTCCAAGGTAGCGTTGTGCTTCTCTGCATACATGTGCACATCATACTGTTATTATTAACCATTAACTCGGTTTTGAATGTGTTAATGTCTCCGTTTCTTGCAGGTTCTGCTGAAAGGCCAAACGGCTTTCCAGAGAAAAGGTTCCACGCAGCTGTTCTGCTCAACAGTCTGTCTGACGGGCCACCTGCCCGTCGCCACCAAGAACCGGTCCTGCTGCCAGTGCAACCGGTACGTCTGACATCCGCAGCGTTGGAGCCAGAGCAAACAAGAATACGGGAGCGTAGCAAGACATTTCCACCATATTGATAACAGCTAGAGCTTCTTACTAACTCCATATATAAACACCTCTAACACCTTCTATTCCACATTTAATTCCATCGTGGCCTCATGAAGAAGTCTTGGCTCAGCGGTCAGAATCCTTAACTCGTAAATTAAATGTGTTTGTAGTTTTTCTTTCCCATTATTTCACTCTACATAACGTCGTTTTTGTTTAACATGAACAGCGATTATCTCAGTTTGTTATTACATTTGAGATGGACCACTGGAACAACGTATACATATCATTTTGACTCGCACTGACTTCTTACCTTCTATCCAGGTAAAAAACTTGCTGGAACTGTTTAAACATTCAAGCATGAAAGCATAATAAAGAAGATGTCTTTCACTTGAATATTTAACTCTGTTTCTGCTGCTCTGCAGGGAGATCCTCCAGCCCCGGGACATGATCACCATCCCGGCCGACGACAGCTCCTTCTTTAACTTCTGTGGCCAGTTCTGTCTGTCCGTCTTCAGACACAAGAAGAAACAGACCGACAAGGTTCCCGATAAACGCCTGGAGAGGAAACCCGAGAAGCCGCCGGAGAAACCGGCGGAGCGGCCGCCGGACAAACCCGTCTGCAGCGTCTGCAGAGTGGCTAACAGGGTGAGAGGCTCAAACGCCCAGTTTTGACAGTGAAGGCGGGTTGGTGGAGATGAGGAGTGTCTAATATCTTCTCCTTGTGCTTGATCTCCGCAGATTGAGCATGAGGTCACCCATCAAGGTCGTCTGCACAGACTCTGTAGTGATGCTTGCTTTGTTACTTGGCGCAAAATGCGGCACTTGGCCATGAACTGCTGTGAAGGCTGTGGCCTCTACTGCAGCAGCAGCTCCTGTCAGACGCTCACCATCGACCGGTCGCAGCTCAACTTCTGTGGGCCCACCTGTATCGGCACCTACAAACAGGTATCAGCATGTGTGACCAGCACGTAGCCGGCAGGCCAGGAAGCTGGCCAGCAGGCCCGTAGGGCAGTAGGCCGGTAGATCAGCAGGACGGTAGATCAGCAGGCCAGTAGATCAGCAGGCCAGTAGGCCAACAGGTCAGCAGGCCGGTAGATCAGCAGGCCGGTAGATCAGTAGGCCAGCAGGACGGTAGATCAGCAGGACGGTAGATCAGCAGGACGGTAGATCAGCAGGCCAGTAGGTCAGCAGGCCGGTAGATCAGCAGGTCAGCAGGACGGTGGATCAGCAGGACGGTAGATCAGCAGGACGGTAGATCAGCAGGACGGTAGAGCAGCAGGCCGGTAGATCAGTAGGCCGGTAGATCAGCAGGTCAGCAGGGCGGTAGATCAGCAGGGCGGTAGATCAGCAGGACGGTAGAGCAGCAGGCCGGTAGATCAGTAGGCCGGTAGATCAGTAGGTCAGCAGGACGGTAGATCAGCAGGTCAGCAGGACGGTAGATCAGCAGGACGGTAGATCAGTAGGTCAGCAGGACGGTAGATCAGCAGGACGGTAGATCAGTAGGACGGTAGATCAGTAGGCCGGTAGATCAGCAGGCCGGTAGATCAGCAGGCCCGTAGGGCAGTAGGCCAGTAGGGCAGTAGGCCAGCAGGACGGTAGATCAGCAGGTCAGCAGGACGGTAGATCTGCAGGCCCGTAGTCCAGCAGGCCAGTAGGGCAGTAGGCCGGCAGGTCAGTAGGCCAGTAGGGCAGTAGGCCAGCAGGTCAGCAGGCCCGTAGTCCAGTAGTCCAGCAGGCCATCGGCGTAAAGAGCTTCAACCCTCCTCGTCTTCCCACAGAGCTGCAGGAAGACGGTGGAGTGTGCCTGCTGTCACAAGATGGCCGTCGTGTCCTTCACCATCATGGAGCGAGACCAGCGGGGCAAAGTCCAGCTCTACTGCTCATCTGGTTGTGTGGAGCAGAGCCGGCCCCCCCGACACATGCTGTCTGGTAGGACACACACACACTTGTTTAGCCCCGGTGAGTCTTCATGTGCAGCGCTGTGAAGACTGTTTCATGTAGAAAAGTGGATATTTAAAGGACACTTTGAAGAGTTACATCTGCAACACAATGAACCTCGTGTCATCCTCACACATAGTGAACCTTTTTAAGAACCCGGGACGGGTTTCATCATGAACTAATCCACAGGCTGCTCCCTGTTCCCTGTAGGTGCTGCTTTCCCCTGCTGTCTGTGCAAAGTGTCGGCTGTGCCTCAGTATCACCTGGCCATGGTGGACGGCACCATCCGTAACTTCTGCTCCTACGACTGTGTGTCCATATACAGGGTAACGGCACCAGCACACACACCTTTCTGTTCCACACACGATCCAGTAGTCAACATGCTGTTGTAATGCCCTCCTTTACAGAAGTCCGGTATCACCTCCCAGCCAGACCTCACCAATGGAACCTCCGTTATGAGGGACCCCTCCCTCAGAGATGCCCCCAAAGCAGGGCCCTCTAGTGGAGCCAGCTCAGTCCCTCCCATCCCTCAGGACTACTCGTCTCCAGTCCCCTACCCTGGCCACCATCCCAGTCATACCTCAGTGCCCCCGCTGGTGCCTTCCTACACAGCCATGTCTTCCCCCTCTGTCCCGGGGCAAGCCCAGGCCAGGGCGCCTGCTGGTCAGACCCTGAAACCAGCAGAAGACGGGCCCAGTGTCCCCTCAAAGCTCACCTGCCATCAGTGCAGCAAACGCTTCAGTGTGAAGCCACTGCTGTTCAGCCACCAAGTAAGGAGTCTCGGCATGTACGCTGTTCCCCACACACACCTCCCCACCATGACGAGCATATCTGTTCCTGCAGGGTCGTATCTCCATGTTCTGCAGCAAGGCGTGCTGCGAGCAGTACAAGACCCAGAAGAATGTCCTGATGTTGTGTGAGGGCTGCAAGCAGGAGAAACTGCTCTTTGACACCATCAGCTACAACCAACAGGACCTTATCTTCTGCAGTGAGAGTGAGTTCCCCTGCATCTATCTCTATAGTGTATCCCTATACTGTGTCATCTATCCCTATAGATGGATAGTGCAGATCCGTTGGAGGTGGGGTTGTGTGAGGTACTTATGACGGTGTATTAGCTACAGTAGATGCCGGTCGGCACACCACCTCACATCAAAAACATCTGCTTAATTCATTATAATTGCAGATAATGAGGGATTCATTCTGACCTTCCATACTTCATAATCAGTGGATTGGTTCTTTCATGTAAATGATGTGTTCCAGGCTGTAAGCTGCTGTTGAAACGTGCGCTGACCTGGCGTCCCTGCTCCTACTGCTCCGGCTTCAGCCAGAAGATGCTGCACAGCCACTACGGAGGCCGGCTGGAGGAGTTCTGTAGACCACATTGCATGTCCCAGTACACCGTGCTCTACTACGGGGTGAGGAGGCGTCCCACTGCACCGGTCCGGTCCATCGAGCACTGTGTCATGTTTCTGTCTCCTCTCCCTCCAGATGGGTCGATGTGACGGCTGCAGGAAGCAGGGCTACATGAGTGAGAAGCTGCAGTGCTTGGGCTCGGTCCGTAACTTCTGCACGCTGCCTTGCCTGCTGCAGTACTGCTACCTGCATTTTGAGCCGAGCCAACACCCCGGCAGCAACGGTGCAGCCCCTCAAACTCCGTATGGTAAATAATTACCTCGGGTGGTGCCGACACTCATGCCCGTGAACATGACACTTCCAAAATGGTGTTTTAGTCCCAGCTAGCAGAAGTAGACGTGGTTCCTCGGTGTGTTTTAGTCCCAGCTAGCAGAAGTAGACGTGGTTCCTCGGTGTGTTTTAGTCCCAGCTAACGGAAGTAGACGTGGTTCCTCGGTGTGTTTTAGTTCCAGCTAACATAAGTAGACATGGTTCCTCTGTGTGTTTTAGTTCCAGCTAACAGAAGTAGACGTGGTTCCTCGGTGTGTTTTAGTCCCAGCTAAAAGAAGTAGACGTGGTTCCTTGGCTTGTTTTAGTCCCAGCTAACAGAAGTAGACGTGGTTCCTCGGCTTGTTTTAGTCCCAGCTAACAGAAGTAGACGTGGTTCCTTGGCTTGTTTTAGTCCCAGCTAACAGAAGTAGACGTGGTTCCTTGGCTTGTTTTAGTTCGAACTTACAGAAGTAGACATGGTTCCTCGGTGTGTTTTAGTCCCAGCTAAAAGAAGTAGACGTGGTTCCTCGGCGTGTTTTAGTCCCAGCTAAAAGAAGTAGACGTGGTTCCTTGGCGTGTTTTAGTTCGAACTTACAGAAGTAGACATGGTTCCTTGGCGTGTTTTAGTCCCAGCTAAAAGAAGTAGACGTGGTTCCTCAAGGTGTTTTAGTCCCAGCTAACAGAAGTAGACATGGTTCCTCGGTGTGTTTTAGTCCCAGCTAAAAGAAGTAGACATGGTTCCTCGGCGTGTTTTAGTCCCAGCTAACAGAAGTAGACGTGGTTCCTCGGTGTGTTTTAGTCCCAGCTAACAGAAGTAGACATGGTTCCTCGGCGTGTTTTAGTCCCAGCTAACAGAAGTAGACGTGGTTCCTCGGCGTGTTTTAGTCCCAGCTAACAGAAGTAGACGTGGTTCCTCGGCGTGTTTTAGTCCCAACTAACAGAAGTAGACGTGGTTCCTCCGCGTGTTTTAGTCCCAGCTAACAGAAGTAGACGTGGTTCCTCGGCGTGTTTTAGTCCCAGCTAACAGAAGTAGACGTGGTTCCTCGGCTTGTTTTAGTCCCAGCTAACAGAAGTAGACGTGGTTCCTCGGCGTGTTTTAGTCCCAGCTAACAGAAGTAGACGTGGTTCCTCTGTGTGTTTTAGTTCGAACTAACAGAAGTAGACATGGTTCCTCGGCGTGTTTTAGTCCCAGCTAAAAGAAGTAGACGTGGTTCCTCTGTGTGTTTTAGTCCCAGCTAAAAGAAGTAGACGTGGTTCCTCGGCGTGTTTTAGTCCCAGCTAACAGAAGTAGACGTGGTTCCTCGGCGTGTTTTAGTCCCAGCTAACAGAAGTAGACGTGGTTCCTTGGTGTGTTTTAGTCCCAGCTAACAGAAGAAGACGTGGTTCCTCGGCGTGTTTTAGTTCGAACTAACAGAAGTAGACATGGTTCCTCGGTGTGTTTTAGTCCCAGCTAACAGAAGTAGACGTGGTTCCTCGGTGTGTTTCAGTCCCAGCTAACAGAAGTAGACGTGGTTCCTCGGTGTGTTTTAGTCCCAGCTAACAGAAGTAGACGTGGTTCCTCGTGTGTTTTAGTCCCAGCTAACAGAAGTAGACGTGGTTCCTCGGCTTGTTTTAGTCCCAGCTAACAGAAGTAGACGTGGTTCCTTGGCTTGTTTTAGTTAGAACTTACAGAAGTAGACATGGTTCCTCGGTGTGTTTTAGTTCCAGCTAACATAAGTAGACGTGGTTCCTTGGCTTGTTTTAGTCCCAGCTAACAGAAGTAGACGTGGTTCCTTGGCTTGTTTTAGTTCGAACTTACAGAAGTAGACATGGTTCCTCGGTGTGTTTTAGTCCCAGCTAAAAGAAGTAGACGTGGTTCCTCGGCGTGTTTTAGTCCCAGCTAAAAGAAGTAGACGTGGTTCCTTGGCGTGTTTTAGTTCGAACTTACAGAAGTAGACATGGTTCCTTGGCGTGTTTTAGTCCCAGCTAACAGAAGTAGACATGGTTCATCGGTGTGTTTTACTCCCAGCTAAAAGAAGTAGACGTGGTTCCTCGGTGTGTTTTAGTCCCAGCTAACAGAAGAAGACGTGGTTCCTCGGCGTGTATTAGTTCCAGCTAACATAAGTAGACGTGGTTCCTTGGCTTGTTTTAGTCCCAGCTAACAGAAGTAGACGTGGTTCCTCGGCTTGTTTTAGTCCCAGCTAACAGAAGTAGACGTGGTTCCTCTGTGTGTTTTAGTTCCAGCTAACATAAGTAGACGTGGTTCCTTGGCTTGTTTTAGTCCCAGCTAACATAAGTAGACGTGGTTCCTTGGCTTGTTTTAGTTCGAACTTACAGAAGTAGACATGGTTCCTCGGTGTGTTTTAGTCCCAGCTAAAAGAAGTAGACGTGGTTCCTCGACGTGTTTTAGTCCCAGCTAAAAGAAGTAGACGTGGTTCCTTGGCGTGTTTTAGTTCGAACTTACAGAAGTAGACATGGTTCCTTGGCGTGTTTTAGTCCCAGCTAAAAGAAGTAGACGTGGTTCCTCAAGGTGTTTTAGTCCCAGCTAACAGAAGTAGACATGGTTCCTCGGTGTGTTTTAGTCCCAGCTAAAAGAAGTAGACGTGGTTCCTCAAGGTGTTTTAGTCCCAGCTAACAGAAGTAGACGTGGTTCCTCGGCGTGTTTTAGTCCCAGCTAACAGAAGTAGACGTGGTTCCTCGGTGTGTTTTAGTCCCAGCTAACAGAAGTAGACGTGGTTCCTCGGCGTGTTTTAGTCCCAGCTAACATAAGTAGACGTGGTTCCTCGGCGTGTTTCAGTCCCAGCTAACAGAAGTAGACGTGGTTCCTCGGCGTGTTTTAGTCCCAGCTAACAGAAGTAGACGTGGTT
>NC_139921.1:915000-1000000 GCF_963514095.1 Eutrigla gurnardus
ATATTTACCGCGTTAATTTTTTTAACGAAATTAACGCCGCTGTGTTTTGTTTACTTCCCGTGGCGGCTGACGTAAGACCTATGACGACGTGTGCCGCAAAGCCGTTAGCCATTAGTTTTTAATGGAGTTCAGCGTTAGATTTTGGCTGAGGCTGCGGTGTTGGGGGGGCGGGGATCGTGGCGAGCGATCACCGAGCAGTTTTTTTAATGATCCCGGTATTTTGTCTGTGTGAGAAACACTAGATGTGGCGTGTGCTGCTTTGTCCTCTGACGATGTAAACAGGTCTGTCTCAGTAACGGGCTGAATGTAAAGGAGGACTAAGCTTGTTGTTCTATGGAGTGAAAGGGATTTATCATTCTGACTTCACAGCAGAATATTTCCTTGTTCTATTGTGGACCTTTTTGAAATGTTCTGTTAGTGCATATAAGAAATATGCCTTTTTCAAGCTGACAGTTAATTTTGATGGCCTTGATGGTTTCTTTGGAAATCTGTCGTTCACATGAGAGAATCTGTGCTTAAAGTTAAAAAAGCTGCTATTTAACAATAGTATTTGAATTTAAATACTTCCTTTGTGTTGATTCTACATAAATTCCATCATTTTACATTTAAATATCCATTATAACATACTTTATTCTTAAGAAGAAAGAAAGCGATTAATTACGATTAATTAGTTAATTTTTTTTAATCGATTGACAGCACTAGTTTTTACATGTTAATATTAGTGTCTGAAATGGATCAAGAAGTGGGACTGGGTCCACTGCAGCATGTTCATGAGACCCAGACCAGGTCCCCAGAGGTGTGTTCATCCTGGGCTTCTGATTCCAGGCCAGCACTCAGACGGACGCCATGCGAGCGCCAGCGTCCCGACGCCGTCAGATGAAGAACAAGTCTGTTCTGTGTCGGCCGTTCACCATGGACCAGGAGAGCATGTGTCAGCTGCCCACGCCCTTCGATGAGCTCACAGGTAGGCAACACACACACACACACACACACACACACACACACACACACACACACACACACACACACACACACACACACAGTGAGCTGGCCCTCCACGTCCTGGTCACACAAACATCCAGTGTGTTTATTGAGACGCATACATTCTACTACACATCATCTCTGTACACGCTGACCTGCAGTCCTGCTTCCCAGCATGCATCTGTTTTTTTGCTCGCACCAACACCTCGTGGGTTTGGATTGGTACGGTTTCACCACTCTTTCAATATGACACACATCACTAATTAGAGTGGAGAAGTTCAGCTTGTAACGGGGTGCTTTGTGGGAAACGGAGTCTGCTTGGGCTCCGTCAGTCTCACACAAGAGAGAGGTCCTCGCTAAATATTCACCTTCTGTAAGGACCATCAGGCTTCTCTGAAGATGGAATCTGCATTTATACCATGAAAACATGGTTTCAGAGTTAATATGTGGGTTTGTTCGCCATTTAAATCCAGAATAATTCCAGAGTGAGACACCAGTCAATGCTAATAACTGCAGCAAACAATAATAATATTACTAATATGACTAATAATATAATAACTAGTTATAATGAAAAGCAGCCATCTTCCTCCAGGCCATGTGTGCCTCTTGCAGGGTGTTTGTCTCCAACACACCATCTAATATATTTCCATTCATCTTTTTTTTTTTTTTTTTTTTTTTACTGATTTGTTGTTCACAACAAGCTGTTTCAATAATTGCACCAGCTCTGCTAGATAGCCCCTCCCACCCCGACCAATCCTCGGAAGCTTCCACGTCTCCAGCGCCCTCGCCCAAACCTCAGGGACTAACCAAGCCCTGCACCGGTGTGCCGGCGCGCCTCACCGGACGCCATTTCCTGGCCAAGAGGGAGACGGACGCCGACTGCAAGGTCTGCTCACAACACAAGAGGAAGAGGGAGGAAGAGGAGGAGCAGCAGGAGGAGAAGAAGCAGAAGATGGAGGAGGGTCAGCAGCCCGAGGGGAAAGCGGAGGAAGATTTTGGGGAGGCAGAAGGATTAGAGTTGCGTGATGCGAATAGTGGCGAGAGAAAAGAGGCGGAGCCCTCTCACAGGAAGCAGAGCAGCGCGTCGGCGAGACGGACGGCGTATTACTGCAAGACGTGTTCGGCAGAGCCCAGCCTCTGTCCGGTGCCCTGCTTCGAACTTTACCACACCAGGCTGATCTACAAAACGGCTCCGGAGCTGGAAGCACCAGGTGAGACGTCACATGACTGTATCACACCGCTACGAGCCTAACAAGACGTCACATGACTGTATCACACCGCTACGAGCCTGACCAGACGTCACATGACTGTATCACACCGCTACGAGCCTGACAAGATGTCACATGACTGTATCACACCGCTACGAGCCTAACAAGACGTCACATGACTGTATCACACCGCTACGAGCCTGACCAGACGTCACATGACTGTATCACACCGCTACGAGCCTGACAAGACGTCACATGACTGTATCACACCGCTATGAGCCTGACCAGACGTCACATGACTGTATCACACCGCTATGAGCCTGACCAGACATCACATGACTGTATCACACCGCTACGAGCCTGACCAGACGTCACATGACTGTATCACACCGCTATGAGCCTGACCAGACGTCACATGACTGTATCGCACCGCTACGTAGCAGACGTCACATGACTGTATCACACCGTTACGAGCCTGACAAGACGTCACATGACTGTATCACACCGCTACGAGCCTGACAAGACGTCACATGACTGTATCACACCGCTACGAGCCTGACAAGACGTCACATGACTGTATCACACCGTTACGAGCCTGACAAGATGTCACATGACTGTATCACACCGCTATGAGCCTGACCAGACGTCACATGACTGTATCACACCGCTATGAGCCTGACCAGACGTCACATGACTGTATCGCACCGCTACGTAGCAGACGTCACATGACTGTATCACACCGCTACGAGCCTGACAAGACGTCACATGACTGTATCACACCGCTACGAGCCTGACAAGACGTCACATGACTGTATCACAACGTTACGAGCCTGACAAGATGTCACATGACTGTATCACACCGCTACGAGCCTGACAAGACGTCACATGACTGTATCACACCGTTACGAGCCTGACAAGATGTCACATGACTGTATCACACCGTTACGAGCCTGACAAGATGTCACATGACTGTATCACACCGTTACGAGCCTGACAAGATGTCACATGACTGTATCACACCGCTACGAGCCTGACAAGACGTCACATGACTGTATCACACCGTTACGAGCCTGACAAGATGTCACATGACTGTATCACACCGCTATGAGCCTGACCAGACGTCACATGACTGTATCACACCGCTACGTAGCAGACGTCACACGACTGTATCGCACCGCTACGAGCCTGACAAGACGTCACACGACTGTATCACACCGCTATAAGCCTGACCAGACGTCACATGACTGTATCACACCGCTACGAGCCTGACAAGACGTCACATGACTGTATCACACCGTTACGAGCCTGACAAGACGTCACATGACTGTATCACACCGCTACGAGCCTGACAAGACGTCACATGACTGTATCACACCGTTACGAGCCTGACAAGACGTCACATGACTGTATCACACCGTTACGAGCCTGACAAGATGTCACATGACTGTATCACACCGTTACGAGCCTGACAAGATGTCACATGACTGTATCACACCGCTACGAGCCTGACAAGATGTCACATGACTGTATCACACCGCTACGAGCCTGACAAGACGTCACATGACTGTATCACACCGTTACGAGCCTGACAAGATGTCACATGACTGTATCACACCGCTATGAGCCTGACCAGACGTCACATGACTGTATCACACCGCTACGTAGCAGACGTCACACGACTGTATCGCACCGCTACGAGCCTGACAAGACGTCACACGACTGTATCACACCGCTATAAGCCTGACCAGACGTCACATGACTGTATCACACCGCTACGAGCCTGACAAGACGTCACATGACTGTATCACACCGCTATGAGCCTGACCAGACGTCACATGACTGTATCACACCGCTACGAGCCTGACAAGACGTCACACGACTGTATCGCACCGCTACGAGCCTGACAAGACGTCACATGACTGTATCGCACCGCTACGTAGCAGACGTCACACGACTGTATCACACAGCTACGTAGCAGATGTCACACGACTGTATCGCACCGCTGCGAGCCTGACAAGACGTCACATGACTGTATCGCACCGCTACGTAGCAGACGTCACACGACTGTATCACACAGCTACGTAGCAGACGTCACACGACTGTATCGCACCGCTACGAGCCTGACAAGACGTCACATGACTGTATCGCACCGCTACGTAGCAGACGTCACACGACTGTATCGCACCGCTACGTAGCAGACGTCACACGACTGTATCGCACCGCTGCGAGCCTGACAAGACGTCACACGACTGTATCGCACCGCTACGTAGCAGACGTCACACGACTGTATCGCACCGCTGCGTAGCAGACGTCACACGACTGTATCGCACCGCTAAGTAGCAGACGTCACACGACTGTATCGCACCGCTGCGAGCCTGACAAGACGTCACACGACTGTATCGCACCGCTACGTAGCAGACGTCACACGACTGTATCGCACCGCTGCGTAGCAGACGTCACATGACTGTATCGCACCGCTACGTAACAGACGTCACACGACTGTATCGCACCGCTGCGTAGCAGACGTCACATGACTGTATCGCACCGCTACGTAGCAGACGTCACACGACTGTATCGCACCGCTGCGTAGCAGACGTCACACGACTGTATCGCACCGCTACGTAGCAGACGTCACACGACTGTATCGCACCGCTACGTAGCAGACGCCACACGACTGTATCGCACCGCTGCGTAGCAGACGTCACATGACTGTATCGCACCGCTACGTAGCAGACGTCACACGACTGTATCGCACCGCTACGTAGCAGACGTCACACGACTGTATCGCACCGCTGCGAGCCTGACAAGACGTCACATGACTGTATCGCACCGCTACGTAGCAGACGTCACACGACTGTATCGCACCGCTATGAGCCTGACCAGACGTCACACGACTGTATCGCACCGCTGCGTAGCAGACGTCACACGACTGTATCGCACCGCTGCGTAGCAGACGTCACACGACTGTATCGCACCGCTGCGTAGCAGACGTCACACGACTGTATCGCACCGCTGCGTAGCAGACGTCACACGACTGTATCGCACCGCTACGTAGCAGCACAGCTGTTTCTTTGTGACACCGTGTTAAATGTGGGTATCTATCCACCGTCGGTCATTTACCTGCAGTAGAACATTAACACATACCCTGAAAGACAGCAGCAGTTCAGTGTTATATATTATATATATATTTGGGATATTTCCACCACTTCATCTGAAGCCACTACATCATCCATGCTCTGCAAAGCTTCTCTACAACAACGGTCTTCTGCCTGAAGGACAGCAGAGGTGTATCACTGCCTCCGTCGGCCCGTTTGTGTTATTGTGTGACTTCTGTGAAAGGAACCCTTTCAAACGACCACACAAAAACGCAAACGGAGGGAACGACGCGAGGCAGCGGAGACCTCGGCTCCGCCGCTCCGACATGTTTGTCAAAGCAGTTAGCTGACGGATGCTGCTTCCCTGTCGACGGGCCGTCGGACCTGAAGCTGTGAACATATCCCAAAGAGAGCACACACTTAAACTTGTAGGAGTATTTTTGGGAGACTAGAATACTGCTGCCTGGTTTCCAGATGTACTGCAGGTAATCACTGACTCTGGATAGAAAGCTCTTACAATGCGTTTACAGACTAACAGCAGCACTGATCTGTGTACGTTGTATTTCAGTTCCCCTGACTTGTTACGAGGGTCGAGTGTGTCACCCTAGTTTTTCTCTCCACAGCCTCCTGACCTGCTGACGCGGCGTCTTCCAGCTGACCCTGGACCAGAGATCACCGGGTCAACACTGCCTGAGGGACCCAACCTTTCTTTGTTTTTGTTGCAGAACCCCCACTGTTTTCAGCGGGGACATGAATGTGTATTTACAGCTGATGATACCGCACTAAAGGTGTGTTTCAGTGTTTTTGATGAAGTCGGCAGTATTTAGGTCTGTAGTCGTCTTCCCATGAAAGGTGTTTATTTTGTGTGAAGGTTTTGAAACCGGTGCACTAACGACGAGATGCTTTCTTAACGCTTCACTGACCTACAACACGGTGCTGTACAAATACCTCATTGTGACTGTGTCACATGACCAGAACACGCCATTAAAGCGGATCCTGTTCGTGAGCGTGTGAATCCAATGTTTAGTTCCCTCTTCTTGATTTGTGTATGTTCTGTCAACGGCCTGTGCTGCTGCTTTATTCCAGGTGTGTTGTTGTCACACACCGGTGTCTTTTCACGCCGCCACGTCCCCCAGTGTCATCTCACTTTACATGACTGTCCTCCAGCGCTGGCAGCGGTGAGGCTCAGGCTGCATTCCTCCAGCTCACCTCGCTGCTGACCAGGGTGCATGAAACCACGTACAGGTTTACCATGAAGGTGCTGACACAGGCCAAATTAACCAACGTGACCATGGGATAACGAGGAGATTCAGCCAACTGTGCTGCTAGATGAAGAAGTACTCAAGTATATAATTAAATAATAATAACTTGTAGTGTTGGAGTTTATCCTGAAGAAGTGATCAATGATGCAGCGTCTGCATAGATGAGGCTGAAGGTTTGATCAGCTGAACCCTGCTGGTGTTTAAACAGACTGAGTCCAGCGTGATGTCATAGGAAGCCAGGAGCTGTAGAAACGAACGGACCCCAGTGGCTGATGGGAGGTGGAGTTACTCAGGTTGGGATGAGTCGACCAGGAATGCAGTGTAACGTTGTCAAATGTCCACCTGTAGATGTAGATGCAGCTGTCTCAGTGAAGAACATGATTCATGGCGTTCTGGTCTCACGATTCTGCTGAGGAGCTGTTTGGATGTTTATTATCAATGTGTGGAAGTCAGATCCACACACACACCGGTTGAGTGTTACTTCTTCCTCATTTTCATACAAACTCTTGGGTGGGAAGTCATGTTGCATCACTGCTTTTTGTTTTGTTAAATGCAATAAATGGGCGAATAAACTGCATTTGTCATCAAAAACCTGCTCTTGTGTGTGTGTTATTTCGTGGTAATGGCGTGAATGTGGAAAGCATGCCCACCGGTGTGAAGTCTGATCCCGTCAGTAGAGTCAGCTGTCACTGTGTGTCACTGTGAGATGTTTGCTGATGTCATCAGACATGAACGTAAATGTCCTAACAGACAGTTTTACATAGAAGATGATAATTAAATAGTAAAGGAACATCCATACACAGACTCACAGGTGACGAAGCTGCTGCCTCGCTGGGGGGCGGGGCCTCCACCTTCATCCCAGGGCGGGTGGATGTGACGGAGGAGCCCTGTGACGGGACAGCAGTCTGATTCTTTAGTAGAAGTCCTGATCTGGATTCTGTAGATATGTCAACACGTCTTCATGATGCTTTTCAAGTCTCAACAAATGAAATGCGTCCTGAGCAGTCAGACTGTTGATCCCTGTTTTATGTGTCTCAGCTGTTTATATATATATATATATGGATATATAGATTAACATTTTGACACATACTGCTGATAAAGCATGGCAATGATGATGGAAAACCCTTAACACGATGGTCTTTGTGTATCTTAATTTAAAAAAGTGTAACCAGAGATTCCTAAATCTGGGTATTTGGGCTGCATTTATATAGTAGTTAATATATTTTACTGCAGTCAAACCAGTATGTATGGGAGTTATTCATTCTTTGCTTCTTTACTTTCTTTTTCCCAGTGTATTGCTTTTTAATTCTAATCGGTCATGTGTCCTCTCCCTCCCTCCCCCAGCCCCGACTCCCCCCCCAGGCTGCTCCTCCAGCGGGGAGGAGAAGGTGAAGTTGGTGATGGTGCCGGTCCCGGTGCCGGTCTTCATTCCAGTGCCTATGAACATGTATTCCCAGCACACGCCGGTTCCCATGGCCGTGCCCGTCCCCGTACGTCTGACCTCAGAAGGATTGGTGCGATTGTGCCCCTGCAGCAGGTGGAAGGTGAACCTGTTCCTCCTGTTTCCTGCAGGTTCCAGTGCCCATGGTCGTACCGCCACCACAGAAGAAGGAGCTGAAGGATGCAGCGGTCCAGTCGGAGCCTTTACCTGCGGAGGAAGAGGAGCCTGTTTCCAGAGCAGGTGAGGCCCTTTGTCCTGATTCTGATGTGATGAGGTCATATAAATCATCCCTCAAACATCAGAAGCTTGATGAACGTGTCTGCTGCAGACCAGGGTGGCTCCCACAATGGAGACGTGGAGTCAGAGGTGGTCGCTCCCGTAACCCGTGACGATGAGGAGGACACTGGAAAGGCAGCCGACCTTCCCCCGACTGTGGGTCCAGAGGGAAGCACCGAGTCAGCTGATCCCCAACCTGACACCCAGCCGGAGGCAGCCACGGCGACAGGCGACCCGCCCACCACAAGTGCTGATCATCAGCCTCCCTCCTCCCCGATGATGGACTTGGAGACGGACATCCCGTCGGGTGAGATTTCACATAAAGTATCTGAACATTGTCTTTAGGGTGCATGGAGAAGAAAAGGCTTTTAGTCCTGTACAGAAACATAGTGGTGCACTACAGCCTCGTGTGGCCGAAATGAGTATCACAACAATACCCACAAAATGATAAAGAAACAACTCACCCGCCAAACGTTATCCTGAATCAACTTTAAAAAACGAAATGGAGGAACTTAGAACGATTATCCTGGATCAACGTGTTCTTAAGTCATAAATACGGGAGGGAAAACGACTTAGATCACAGAATGGATCACCATTAGCCTCTCAGGACACCAGAATGAATGTGTTGGAAATCAAAGTGGCTGACATGTACATGACATGAGTGTTTTTACAGAATCGCTGGATCAGAAGCCGCCTGCTCCCAAGCGAGGAGTGAAGAGATCCAGAGAAGGTTACACCAGCCGGAAACGGGTACGCCTCCCCTGAAACCCCAGCACTCTGATTTCAGACACACAGCTGCCTTTGATTCTTCCAGCTGCAGGCAGACACACACAGCTGCTGCAAACCTCTTTAACACAAAGTCCCACCCTTCTTCAATATTTCCTGTATTTATAGAACCAAAAGTGCATTTTCTGCTCAGGGTCATTCCCAGTTTTCCTGTATTTGCCTCCTCCAGGGTCGAAGGCGAACTGTGTCGTTGAACCGCGGTGCAGCGGCGCCCCCGGTGGTCTCCAAGCTGAACCACCTGTATGGGGTGAAAGCCTGGAGGAGCTGGGTCCGACAGCTGAAGGAGGAGCAGGGAGAATGTGAGCCAGGTTCATCTTCCTCTCAGCTGCTGGTTTCTCTGTGAGCCTGTTGATTCATACGAGTGTTCTGTCTCCTCCAGCCGACCTGGTGGACATCAAAGAAGACGTCCTCCAGTGTGACTCAGCAGAGCTGAGCTTCGCTCTGACTCGCTTCATCAGAGAAGTGAGACGGCCCACCGGGGACAGCTACAGCCCCGACAGCATCTTCTACCTCTGTCTGGGAATACAGCAGGTACACACACACACACACACACACTCTGGTTGCCATCAGCCTGCTTCCCATTGACTCCTCCCCCTCTCTCTGGACAGTATCTGTTCATGAAGGGCCGCATCGAGAACATCTTCACTGACGAGCTGTACAGTCAGTTTGCTACCAAGATCAGTGGGATGCTGTCGCTATGGAGACCGAGACTGCTGCCTGCTGGTGAGATCTCTGACATCACGTCATCGTCCTTGAGCCTGTCATGAAATCACACCGCGGTTTAATACTGTTAATGACTCTGTATAGAAGTTGTAATTGGCTGTGATGGATTCAGACTACGTCCAACTTTAAAGCTGCACTCCTCAGTGTCTCTATAACGATGGGTTGATACCATTTCTTCCTTCCTTGAGTATATTGTCGTTGCTGATAAATGTTGTGACAATGAGATCATCATTGGTATCAGTATGGTTACATCTCTATTCTCTAATGAGGATGTGGAGTTATTATAAAAACACTTTGCTAACCATTCTTTAAGTTTATAAAAAGTTAATGATTTGTTTCCAGCTTGTTCTGTTCAAGTGGCCAAGAATCAGGTTATTCTTCTTTAATATCACAGGATAGAATCTCAGAGGAGCTGTTTTACTTTTGTATGCTGATCAAGATGTTCATCTCCTGCTCTTCATTAATATCTAATCATTTGTTCGGTCACACCTCCGACTCACTCGGCTCTTTCCTCCCCAAGGTGGCACTGTTTCCTCCCGTGTGGTGGAGTCCTACCTGTGGGAGTGTAAGCAGCTGGGTGCCTACTCCCCCATAGTGCTGCTCAACACGCTGCTCTTCTTCTGCACCAAAACCTTTGGCTTCACCACGCTGCTGCAGCACCAGAGCCTCTCCTTCACCAACTTCACCCGGCACTCCAAAGCCTGCAGCCGAGCCGGCAAAGTCCACTACCTCCGCTACCAGAGACGCAGCGCCGCCACGCCGCACACAGGTGGACAGCACAACCACGTACCGCCCGGGAAGAGGGTGAGTGTGGGACGGGGTGACTGACTGGTGCTTCTTTCTGTGTTAGATGGAACCAGGAGGAAACAGGAGGAGGGAGACCTGGAGATGCTGGAAAACGTGGCCAACCCGCTCCACTGTCCCGTCAGACTCTACGAGTTCTACCTCTCTAGATGGTGAGACACGCCACCGCCTGAATGACAGGCTGACCTTCAGTATGACCTTCAGTATGACACGCAATTCTCAGTATGACCTTCTGAATGACAGGCTGACCTTCAGTATGATCTTCAGTATGACCTTCTGAATGACCTTCAGTATGACACGCAAACCTTCAGTATGACACGCAAGCCTTCAGTATGACCTTCTGAATGACCTTCTGAATGACCTTCAGTATGACACACAAACCTTCAGTATGACCTTCTGAATGACAGGCTGACCTTCTGTATGAACTTCTGTATGACACACTAACCTTCAGTATTTACATTTACATTTAGGTCATTTAGCAGACGCTTTTGTCCAAAGCGACTTACAATAAGTACATTTGTGGAAAGAAGGAAACAAGGAAACCACAACGAATCATTGCCGATAAAGTAAGAGCTAAAAGTAGAACAAGTGTTAGGTCCTCATCTGAGTAAACTAGTACCTTAAGAGCAACAGTGCTACGATCAGAGTGCTATAGGTAAGGGTTTTTTTTTTGGGGGGGGGGGGGTGTTAGTGGGTCATGCTGTGTAGAGTCGAGGTGAAGTCTGAACAGGTGAGTCTTGAGCCTTTTTCGGAAAATGGCAAATGACTCAGCTGTCCTGACATTAGTCTGGAGTTCGTTCCACCACTGAGGACCAGAACAGAGAAGAGTCTGGACTTTGCTGAGCGACATTTGTTTGATTTCAGCGATGGTGGTACCAGCCGGCCAGCTGAAGTAGAGGAGCGAAGTGCTCGCTTCTCAAGGTCAAGTTGGTTCCCGGCCCGGTGAGTCGGTGGAGAGGGGGAGAGCGTAAGGTCAAATGCGGAGAAGAAGTCAATGAATTCAGATGAATGCAGCTTTCCCGGGTGGATGTTGAAGTCACCGAGGACGAC
Organism: Eutrigla gurnardus; assembly: GCF_963514095.1. Lineage (NCBI taxonomy): Eukaryota > Metazoa > Chordata > Actinopteri > Perciformes > Triglidae > Eutrigla > Eutrigla gurnardus. The sequence continues at coordinate 926,627 of NC_139921.1, forward strand.
GAGTGGTGTGCCATCATCAGGGGAGCAGCTCAGGAGGGCATCCATCTCATCCAAAAAGTCACTGAGAGGACCGGGTGGGCGATAGATCACTATGATGTTGAGTTTGAAAGGAAGGGTGACAGAGACGGCGTGGAATTCAAGTGTAGATCGGGGTAGGTGGTCCAGAGGAAGGACCTGGTAGGACCATCTCGGTGAGATGAGGAGCCCAGTTCCTCCTCCTCGCCCTGTTCGTCTTGGGGAGTGTGAAAACGAGTAGGCAGTTGAAAGGGCAGCTGGAGTGGCAGTGTTTTCTGGGGTGATCCAGGTCTCTGTGAGGGCCAGGAAGTGAAGAGTCTGCAGGGAGGCATAGGCTGAGATGGTGTCCACCTTCTTGACTGCAGACTGGCAGTTCCACAGCCCCCCTAGTACTTCAAGGTCCTTACCAGTGGAGCTGTCTTGACTCCCGCAGATAGACTCCCTTTGTCTTTGTTCAGCTGTCTTGACTCCCACAGATAGACTCCCTTTGTCTTTGTTCAGCTGTCTTGACTCCCGCAGATAGACTCCCTTTGTCTTTGTTCAGCTGTCTTGACTCCCGCAGATAGACTCCCTTTGTCTTTGTTCAGCTGTCTTTGTTCAGCTGTCTTCGTTCTGATGTCCTGACGCTGCAGCTGACGCTGTAGTGACAGCCTTTTAAGTGCTCAGTTTACCTCATGCACTGACTGTGACCCCTCCCTCCAATCAAGTCTATTGACACAAGACTAAATGTTACAACTAGCTTTACTCACACAATGCCTAAACCCAAATCTACAATTAGTTTCTGACTTACCAACAAGAGACAAAGCAGCTTCCTTCCTTTCTCCAGACAAAATGTGGTTTGTATGACCTTCTGTATGACACACTAACCTTCAGTATGAACTAACCTTGTCCTTGACCTCGCCAACAGCCCTGCGGCGGTGAAGACGAGGGCTAACGTGTTCTTCCTGCAGCCAGAGAAGAACGTGCACACTAACAGGTCAGAGTCAGTCCTGTCACATTGAAGGAATCCGGTTCCAGGACTTCCTCTCCTCCGGCTGACATGGTCTACATTCACCGGCTTTCACCCGCAATACAATGGTTTTTAGCTTATTGAAGTGAAATTATTACCATCATGCAAAGGTTTCTCTCTATGTTTGTATCGGTGAGTTTAGTACATTTCTCTGATTTAACTTCAAAAGACGTTCATGCCTCCTCGCTGCAGCGCTAGCTATCAGCTTGTTTTGGTGTGAGTTGCCTGATTTTGGCCTGACTTCGTACTCGTGGGGCTCAAAGGGCCAAAAAAAACTCCACAGCAAAGGCTCTCCAGAAGCCACGACAGCTTTATTCAAGACAACCCCTGACCTTGTTGTGAGAACTATCTTCTTCCTACCGAACTAAACCCATCAACTGTATCACTGCTTACACTCTCTGTAGCGACCTGTCAATCAGCAGGTAAGCCCCGCCCCCTAAAGCATCCCCTGCTTTCTGGTCTGGTGGACTCTAAATGGACCATAATGTACTAAATGAACATCAAGCTGGATTGAAGAAGACTTGAAACTAGAGATTGAGACATAAACTCATGTTTACAATGTTTACTGAGATAAAACATCAAGAGAGAAGTAGGACCATTTTCTCATAGACTTCTATACAACCAGAGAGGAGTCGCCCCCTGGTGGCCAGCAGAGAGAAGTAGGACCATTTTCTCATAGACTTCTATACAACCAGAGAGGAGTCGCCCCCTGGTGGCCAGCAGAGAGAAGTAGGACCATTTTATCATAGACTTCTATACAACCAGAGAGGAGTCGCCCCCTGGTGGCCAGCAGAGAGAAGTAGGACCATTTTCTCATAGACTTCTATACAACCAGAGAGGAGTCGCCCCCTGGTGGCCAGCAGAGGAAAGTGGAACCTGCCTAATCTTGATAACAGCAGACAGTTGTATTTAATTGTTAGCCATCAGTAGTTTGTTCTTCCTGTTGAATTTAAATTCTGATCTGAGAAAAGCACCAAAGCTGTTGTGAGAACTGACTGTGAGAAGAAGAAACATTTTAATACTATTTTGTTTTTTCCACTTCTTGCCTCAACAGTCCCCACTGGTACACCTCCCAGCCACTAGAGGGCGCCACACTACAGAGCATGCTCACACGCATCTTGGCCGTCAGAGAGGTCCAGCAGCACCTGGGCCCTGAAGCAGTCCAGCAGCAGTCCTCCGCTGATCCCGACGGTTTACAGTGAGGCGGGGTCTGGAGGCTTTGGAACAGGAAGGAGACCGAACAATAATAGGGCCGTTGTACTGGGTTACCTCAGTGCCCTCCCCCCCCACACACACACACACAATGGGTTTACAGACATGCGATACCCTGAAGCTGTTAAAGACACGATGACAAAGAAGACGAAGTCAGTTGCCGTGAAGCTCCGCCCACAGAGATCAGTGGGTGTGATTGTACGTTAACATCTTCACCATGTTGGAGGTGATGACTGGTCTGATATCAGCTGTTCACCCTGCTTTACATTCATTCAACCCCTTCGTCACAGAGGAGACTCATCTGTTGTTGCTATCTATGGGGGGTTGCTATCTAATGGGGGGGGGTTTAGCTCAGGAGGTAGAGCGTTTGGCTGGCATTTGCAAGATTGCTGAGTGCCTGGTGTCCCTGAGCAAGACACCTGACGAGCTGGCTGTCGCCCTGCGTGGTTGACTTCGCCGTCGGTGTGTGAATGAATGGATGAATGTCATGCCTGTAAAGCGCTTTGGATAAAAGCGCTATATAAATGAGGCCATTTTATCTGATATTATGTTGTTTTTATATTCCTTATCTTGTGTAGCCTTGTTTCTGTGCCAACTCCCCCCCTGACCTGCTACAGACCTGCTGCAGACCTGTTAACCTGCGACAGACCCTACAGACCTGCTACAGACCTGTTAACCTGCTACAGACCTGTTAACCTGCTACAGACCTGCTACAGACCTGTTAACCTGCTACAGACCTGCTACAGACCTGTTAACCTGCTACAGACCTGTTAACCTGCTACAGACCTGCTACAGACCTCATCCCCAGTCATAGAACACAATGTGGTTTCACATGTTAAAAGGACATTTGATCTGAATGTGAATATATAAATGAAAGTCAGCTGGTGTGAGCTGGACCAACCGACAGCCAGTGATGACCTGTTGACCTTCATGTTGATGGACACACTGGGCCACATTAAACATGGCCGCTTCATCACGCAGGTTACCAACCCCGAAGCTGAGCTTCATCCACAGACCACCTGAATATGAAGAACAAGGCCTCACTATTATCATTATTAGTAATATTCTGTGTTTTCCTTTCATTCGTGCCAACTCTTTCTCTTTGTGTTCTCTCGGGGGTAAAAGTGGAATGTGGAGAGTCTGGTGTTTATGGTATCCATTACTTCTGAGGCCATACATGCAATCCAGTATTATGACCATGTGCCTGAGATCCCAGCTGCTGTGTCAGCTGATGGTTTCATCCCTTCAGAACCAACGTGTGTGGCAGGTTACCACTACCATACTACCACAATACTACGATGCTACAATGCTACGACTAGATGGACCTCAATGAGCCTCGATTGTCAAACCCAAACATGTCTGGACGGACTGAATGCCCAACTATCTTACAGTGTCATCAATGGAGAGGATTCACTCCTTTCATGTGATTCAGCAGTAATGACTCCACTACCCACAATGCCGCGTGTCTTGTTATGGTTCTGTTTTGTGGGGGAGGTCAGTGTGCCTTCACTTTAGTTCATGTCTGATATGAATCTGTGTTACGGTGTAGAAACAGCCCGACCTGACGTCGATGACGATCATCCAGCAGCATTATGGGAAAGATGACGTCATCACTGCAGACTGAGCTCTCATTGGAAGACCGAAACTCAGATGTTTGATTGTCATGCACAGAACGCTGTGACATCATCAAGTATTAAAGTCATCTGATTTCTCTTTCCTCCATCGCAACGCAGTTTATCACTGACGTGTGTGTGTGTGTGTGTGTGTGTGTGTGTGTGTGTGTGTGTGTGTGTGTGTGTGTGTGTGTGTGTGTGTGTGTGTGTGTGTGTGTGTGTGTGTGTGTGTGTGTGTGTGTGTGTGTGTGTGTGTGTGCGTGTGCACACACAGATGTATGAATATGTTATATATAATATTTCATGTTTCACCTCTGAAAGGTGGAGCTCCTGGTTTGTGACGGCGTGAGCCGGCCAACTTTAAATCCAACAGTTTGACATGAGCAGCGTTCATCATCACGTGTGATGTACGTTATGTTGAGGTTTATCATTTGGTTTCAGCCAGAAGCAACCACACAGCGTATTCATGAACTCTTTATTAAACTTCTACCCATCTAGACTGAGAAGGTAACACCCAGCACACGAGGATGAACAGCAGAGAGCAGCTTACAGGTGTTGGAAATGAAATGATTTCATTGGCTGGAGGATTGATCTCCATCTGATTGTCAAACTCAGCAACGATGCTTTTAACTGCTCCGTCTATCATTGGCTTTCATCACCACTACGTTTAAAACCCGCAGCTTGAAAACAAGAAGGCGACCGCCCCTCCCTCACTACGCCACCGTTCCCACGGTAACAGAAATGCAAAACATTCATATCCAAAAACAGGAAGGAAGAAGAGAAGCAGTGAAAGGTTTGAAAGCCGAGGCTGTGAGCCATGATCTGAACCACGATGATCTGAACTATGATGACCCAACTGTTGCATAGTAAGAAAAGGGTCCTGGCAGGTGTCGGGGTCCCGGCAGGTGTAGGGGTCCCAACAGGTGTCCCGGCAGGTGTCGGGGTCCCGGCAGACGTCTAGGCCAAGTCCTCTTCGCCCTCCTCCTCGAACTCGCCGTCCTCCTCGGCCGTGGCCTCCTGGTACTGCTGGTACTCGGACACCAGGTCGTTCATGTTGCTCTCGGCCTCGGTGAACTCCATCTCGTCCATGCCCTCGCCCGTGTACCTGACAGGAGACACCTGGTTGAAGTCTCTGGGACTGAAATGGTTGGTGTATGGATACAGAAGCAGCCTTCTCTCACTCACCAGTGCAGGAAGGCCTTGCGGCGGAACATGGCGGTGAACTGCTCCGAGATGCGCTTGAACAGCTCCTGGATGGCGGTGCTGTTGCCGATGAAGGTGGCGGCCATCTTGAGGCCGCGAGGGGGAATGTCACAGACGGCGGTCTTCACGTTGTTGGGGATCCACTCCACAAAGTAGCTGCTGTTCTTGTTCTGCACGTTCAGCATCTGCTCGTCCACCTCCTTCATGGACATGCGCCCTCGGAAGATGGCGGCGACGGTGAGGTAGCGGCCGTGGCGAGGGTCACAGGCCGCCATCATGTTCTTGGCGTCGAACATCTGCTGGGTGAGCTCGGGGACGGTCAGCGCCCTAGAAAGAGACAGAACGTTACCTGTGGCTTCAGCACAAATGCATTGAAATGCAACCTTGGGGTCAACAAGCTCCACCCCCCACCTGTACTGCTGGCTGCCCCGGCTGGTTAGGGGGGCGAAGCCCGGCATGAAGAAGTGCAGCCGGGGGAAGGGCACCATGTTGACGGCCAGCTTTCTCAGGTCGGCGTTGAGCTGGCCGGGGAAGCGCAGGCAGGTGGTCACACCGCTCATGGTGGCTGACACCAGGTGGTTGAGGTCACCGTAGGTGGGCGTGGTCAGCTTCAGCGTGCGGAAGCAGATGTCGTACAGGGCTTCATTATCAATGCAGTAGGTCTCATCTGTGTTCTCCACCAGCTGGTGGACCGACAGCGTGGCGTTGTAGGGCTCCACCACCGTGTCGGACACCTGAGAGAGGACAAGGTGAGCACGCCTTTTAAACCTGTTACACTTCTTTTAAAACATGTCTGTACTTCCACCTGGGTCCATGTCTGTATGTTTTGTCTGTACCTTGGGTGAAGGCACCACGCTGAAGGTGTTCATGATGCGGTCTGGGTACTCCTCCCGGATCTTGCTGATGAGCAGCGTGCCCATGCCGGAGCCGGTGCCTCCTCCGAGGGAGTGCGTGAGCTGGAAGCCCTGGAGGCAGTCGCAGCTCTCCGCCTCCTTCCTCACCACATCCAGGACCGAGTCCACCAGCTCCGCCCCCTCTGTGTAGTGGCCTTTAGCCCAGTTGTTGCCTGCTCCGCTCTGGCCTGTGTCACATGCAAATACAGTCATGTATCAGGGCACCACCTCACCTCCATCACCATACATGTCTAACACCTACAACACACATGGTGTCCACATGGAAACGCTCACCAAAGACAAAGTTGTCTGGTCGAAAGATTTGGCCGAAGGGACCAGACCTCACAGAGTCCATCGTGCCGGGCTCCAAGTCCACCAGCACTGCTCGAGGGACGTACTTCCCACCTGGAGACAGACGCATGAATATCATTATTATTATTATGATGATTACACTTTACACAGAGAGTGCTGAAACAATGACGATGATGATGTCATTAGTCAGCTGGCGGTTTGTTGATGTGCTGAGTCATGGTAGCGGTAACCAGGTAACCAGTTGGCGGTACCGTGGCTAGTCATCTCACCTGAAGCCTCGTTGTAGTACACATTGATCCGCTCCAGCTGCAGGTCGCTGTCCCCGTGGTAGGTCCCGGACGGGTCGATACCATGCTCGTCGCTGATCACCTCCCAGAACTACCAACACAGAAGAACAAACCCGGATAACCAGCGTGACGTACTCACGACGTATTCTCACGGTGGCTAGCACAACTAGCATGGCTAAACCTCTTACTATGTAAACCAAAGCTATCGCGATGCTATGGTAACCCAAGCTATCTTAGTAGGACTTGTCCTCGCGTTACTATGGAAACCCTAGTTATCACAACTAGCATGACTGATCCCCGTGTTACTATGGAAACCCTAGCTATCGCGTTACTATGGAAACCAAAGCTACCGCACTGCTACAGTAACCCGAACTATCATAGTATGACTTGTCCTCACATTACTATGGAAACCAAAGCTATCGCGCTGCTAGGAAACCCAGATATCATAGTAGGACTGGTCCTCGCGTTACTATGGAAACCAAAGCTATCGCGTTACTATGGAAACTAAAGATATCGCGCTGCTACGGAAACCTAGCGATCATAGTAGGACTGGTCCTCGCGTTACTATGGAAACCACAGCTATCGCGCTGCTAGGAAACCCAGATATCATAGTAGGACTTGTCCTCGCGTTACTATGGAAACCAAAGCTATCGCGCTGCTAGGAAACCCAGATATCATAGTAGGACTTGTCCTCACATTACTATGGAAACCAAAGCTATCGCGTTACTATGGAAACCAAAGCTATCGCGCTGCTAGGAAGCCCAGCGATCATAGTAGGGCTTGCTATTAGCCAATGAAAGCGCTCCGCTCCACTCGGCGGGGTCAGAGGCGGTTAAAGCCCCTTCTCACGGGGCTTCGCTCACCTTGGCTCCGATCTGGTTGCCACACTGGCCGGCCTGCAGGTGCACGATTTCTCTCATGGTGGTGGTGAACGAAGTCCCGAACAGGACCGACGCGGACTCGTAGCTTGTCTCTGGCTCCCCAGCGGCGGACTGACCCGAGGAGGGCGAGGGTTGCCGAGGGCACTCGGCCGACACGTCCTATTGGCCCGACGGCATGCCCCGCTAAGCACACGCGACATCTCATTGGTCGAGAGGACCTTGTTTCGCGGTTTGATTGGATAATACAACGGGCTCCGTTGTTATGGTAACGCAAAGTCGAGTCTAATACACAAGAGAGACACTCCCTAAACCAGCAACGACAGTTAGGATGATCTCATACACCAGCCTCCTGCTCAGCAGAGGACAGATAGTAGTAGTAATAATAATAATAATAATAATAATAATAATAGTAGTAGTAGTAGTAGTAGTAATAATAATAATAATAATAATAATAAAATTAATAATAATAATAGTAGTAGTAGTAATAATAATAATAATAATAATAATAATAATAATAATAGTAGTAGTAGTAGTAATAATAATAATAATAATAATAATAATAATAATAATAATAATAGTAGTAGTAGTAGTAGTAATAATAATAATAATAATAATAATAGTAGTAGTAGTAGTAATAATAATAATAATAATAATAATAATAATAATAATAATAGTAGTAGTAGTAGTAGTAGTAGTAGTAATAATAATAATAATAATAATAATAATAATAATAATAATAATAATAGTAGTAGTAGTAGTAGTAATAATAATAATAATAATAATAATAATAAAAATAATAATAATAGTAGTAGTAGTAGTAGTAATAATAATAATAATAATAATAATAATAATAATAATAATAATAATAATAATAGTAGTAGTAGTAGTAGTAGTAGTAATAATAATAATAATAATAATAATAATAATAATAATAATAATAATAATAATAATAATAATAATAATAATAATAATAATAATAATAATAGTAGTAGTAGTAGTAGTAGTAGTAGTAGTAGTAGTAGTAGTAGTAATAATAATAATAATAATAATAATAATAATAATAATAATAATAGTAGTAGTAATAGTAGTAGTAGTAGTAGTAGTAGTAATAATAATAATAATAATAATAATAATAATAATAATAATAATAATAATAATAATAATAATAGTAGTAGTAGTAGTAGTAGTAGTAGTAGTAGTAGTAATAATAATAATAATAATATTAATAATAATAATAATAATAATAATAATAATAATAATAATAATAATAATAATAATAATAGTAGTAGTAGCATACGCTCTGCACAGCACAACCTTCACCAACGGTTTCTGTGATTATGTAATGTTGGTCCAGTAGTCTAATCCTCCATGAGAAGGAATTACAGTTGTCTAGGTTGCTAAACAACAGAACAACTGCAGCTTCATGTGAGAAACTAACAGTCTGCACAGCAGAAGGTCATGTGGACCAAACTCTCCTGGTTCATGACTACAGTTTTATAAACTCTACACTTCTCTCCTGACTCTGTAAAACGGTAAACCTCACACTCAGCAGGATGACCTCATGGTGACTTTCAAACACTGATGATCTTCAGCTGAAAGCCTCAGCAGGTGTCTGGTTCCAGACTTGGTAGTGAACACATGGAGATGTTTTACTACCAAAGGAGGAGGAAGAGGAAGGGTCAGATGAAGGAAATGCTGTAGTTCACATGGTTGTTGTCAACACTAGCATTAGTAAATGACTAGAGACACAATAAATATATCTTCTGACTTGTTTAACCTAAAATGAACTGGTGTGTTATAAAGTAAAAATGTTCACGTGAAAGAATTTCACTCTTTTAAGAAAATATTGGTTTGTGTTTCATCACTGAAATGACTACAGTGTGTAACGTGTGTGTTGGTGTGTGTTGGTGTCTTTCCTCCCGGTGTGTTCTGAGTGACTGCGTGTTGTCGTCGTCATGGTGATGGTTCACAGTGTTTCCGTTCTGCAGGTGATGTTTAGCTCAGGTGAGTATTGGTGATGCAGTGTCCGAGGTTTACACATGGAGCTGTGACTGCAATCTGTAAAACTGGAATATCAAAGGTCGTAGCTGTTTTCACCACCAGAGGGCGACAGAGGTCTGGTTGGAGGTCTGGTTCACCCAGGTCTGTTTCACCTCCTCTTCATCATCTTCATCCATTTCCAGGAAGTAAACCGAAACACATATTTCATTCTTCACATACTCTTTGTTTTTATGAACGTTTAGAAAAACTGTGACCATTAAATTCACTTTTATTCAGTTCGTCATCCCATTGGTCAGTTAAGTGTGTCGTCGTCAAATGACGTCATGTTCCTGCGACTGTTTACGTGCGCCGCGCCGTCATGGCGCTGTTTCCAGCTTTCGCGGCAGCGGAAAGCAACAAAGTGGAGGATTCGCGCAAAGGTGAGCCTCCTTCCTACGTCACAGGCCTCACCGCGGACTCGACGTCATGGTGTCGTCACGTTGGGTAGATTTGACCTGTAGAGCTACGAGCTAGCTGGCGTTAGCTCTCAACCTAGCCGCCTACCTGCTAGCTAGCTTCGCGTTAGCTAACTGTCCTGTCTGTTGGATGTAGACTAAAGGTCTTGAAATGTGTGTTGTATGTGATGACATCTATGATAGAACAGAGGAAAGAAGATCTCCATATCTGAGGGACTGAAAACAGCATTTCCTGACATTTCTTTATGAAAAATGACTTTTGATGATGAACAGATGATGAAAATAGTTGGTGATTATATTTCTGTGGATCTGTTAGTGGAATTAGTTTTCCTTTCATTTGTGGTCCTTCTGTAAAAAGCTGTCTCCAAACATCATGTTGGTTGTTTAGAGGACAATAACATCTCATTTAATGTGATGAACAAGTGACATCATAAGTAGACTGAATACTGACCATTGGATTGATACAAATATGGAGTTTACCACAGCTGGAAGGGGCTGGAAAAGCATGGAAATGCACCTGGAAATGCTTGGAAAGTGCTTGAATGTGACTTTGGAGGAGTCCTCCTGATCGCTCCGTCTGTCCTTTCAGAGCTGGACTGGTTGAACAATCAGAGTTTCCGGACTGGAGCCGCCGTCTCTCTTCACGGCCGTCTGCTGGAGAGGAGCGCCGCGAGGAGGAGCGAGGAGGAGTCGAGGTCAGAAACCCTGGACGTTGTCTGTTACACACTCTGGTCGTCGTAGGGCTTCTGTGTGATTGTTTTATTCTGTTTTCTTTCTCATTTATGTCATGTTTTTATGATTGTGTGTGATGCTCGATGGACATTTCCTCACGTTTTCAAGTATTAGTACTTTTGATTGTACGTTGAGTTCACCTTATACTTCTCAGTGTGTGCAGAGAGTTGATCTCCACGGAGGAGGAGGAGGAGGAGGAGGGTCATGTGCCACCCATAAAGAAGAAAAAGAAGAGTGAAAAGAAGAGGAAGAAGAAGAAGAAACACAAGAAGAAGAGTGGGAGACATTCAGACGGCAGTGACTCTGAGGTCATTTTCCCCAGTGACCTCAAACGGGCACAAGAGGCAGACGGGTACGCTCACTTGTACATCACAGATGCTTTCACTATTGATCTGATATATTATATCTATCTATCTATCTATCTATATATACACACACACACACACACACACTGAGACAGACGTCTGCTGTGTGTGCATCCATGCAGGCCTCAGGCTGCCCCGTTAGCGAGTCGCTTCTCCTGGTTGGACGACGTCCAGTCGCCCACGGAGCTGCCGTTCTGTGTGGACCCTAAAGCAGACCCGGCCAACTGGACCTACAAGTCCCTGTACCGAGGAGACGTAGCCAGGTAACACACACACACACACACACACAAATGCTGTAGGTGATCATTTTGAAGATGATGATGATGCGGGGGGCGTCCAGGTACCGGAGGAAAGGCACCTCCTCCTTGGGTCTCGACCTCCGCCTGCAGGGAGTCAGCTGGGAGGAGTCCGACTCCAATAAGAAGCAGAAAGGTGGGGACAAGAAGAAAGCAGGAGCAGACAGATACTTCTCTGCAGTCAACCGCCAGCTGCTGAGGTCCGAGCCCCCTGTTCCTACATTACCCACGATCCCTGGCGATGCCATCTGCCCCCCCACCTTCCTCTCACTGGGTGACGATGAGGAGAGGAAAGGAGGAGAGACAGGTAAGGGGTTTAACCACCGGGGGTGATGGGGAGGACTTTACCATCTGAAAAGATGAAGCCTCAGCTAGTGTGTTGCTTGGATCCAGGTGGCCGAGTCCAGCCCTCCTCAGGGAACCCTCTCGGTGTGTACGACTCCTCCACCGCCCTCTGGCTGCAGGGGAAGGGACTGCAGGTGCCCGCGCAGCAGCCGGACGCAGCGCCGCCGAAGCCTTTGGCCGGGAGGACCGAAGAGTTCAACAGGCGGCTCAGGGAGCAGCCGGCAGACACGCAGCTGTGGCTGGACTTCATTCAATACCAGGTATGAAGGCTCCACCGGTTACCATGGTGACGACCACAGCATCCTCCCCTCGGCGATGAACTGCAGTGTACGTGTGTGACTCCTGTCTCCCTGCAGGATGAGCTGAGCGCAGCGGTGTTCGGTGGCGGCGAGGAGGAGGAGCGGGGCGGCGAGCCGGCCGAGCGGCGGAAGTCCTCCTACAGAGCCGTCCTGGAGAAGAAGCTGAGCATCGCAGAGCGATCGGTGGCCACCAACCACAGCTGCATCGCCCTGCAGCTGGAGAGGCTCCGCATCTGCCAAGAGCTGTGGGAGCCGTCGCTGCTGGCCAAGGAGTGGAAGAAACTGGTGAGTCTGCGTCCTCGTGCTCCTTCAAACCCCCTCCGTGTTGGTTTGACTTCACGGCTCCTTCTCAACATGAAGGCTCCTACGTTAGTGAAAGTCTTTAGAAAGACGCCCTGCCACGTTTCTGTGTGTTCGCTGCACATCCTCCTTTAAACACTAGACTTCATGTTGTAAAAGGATCATATTTGATCTGTTCTGTTTGTTCCAGCCTTTAAGCAGCGCTTGAACCATAGAAACCAGTATCTCCACCAGTTTTAACTGTTTTCAGATTTATACACAACATTATATCTGTATTATTATAAGAGTGGGCACTTATATAGGTTATATAGGCCATGCACTGTATTAGAGTTTAAAAGTACTAATCTAAAGTTAAGCAGTAGATACAGAAATACATTGTGTACACAATATATCCGTTATGTATAAAGGAGTGTAATGTCAAACACTAAACTGCTGCGTACTCTTCTAGAAACGCTGATTGTCTCGCAGAGTAACTGGTTGAAAACTGTTCACTGTCGCCTGTGGCTGCTTATAACTGTCTCTATGTGGCCCGATCAAAGCCCTGCTGTACACCAGAACAGTAAATCTGACTTTATTTGTTGCCTGTCAGGTGTTCCTCCACCCAAACAGTGCCCCCTTGTGGAGGGAGTATCTGCTGTTCACCCAGAGCTACTTCAGCAACTTCACCGTGTCGAAGGTCAGCGCTGCGTACGGGAAGTGTCTGAGCACGCTCAGTGCGGTGCGTGACGGCAGCATGGTGTCCCACCCGGCCCTGCCGGGGCTGGAGGAGGACATGTTGGGTAACGGAGATGCGTGTTTGTGCCCTGAGAGGTCATGTGACACTGTTGAGTGCTCATTGAGAGCTTTCATTGTTCTTCTTCCGTCCAGACATCTTCACCCAGCAGTGTCATTTCCTGCGTCAGGCGGGTCACTCGGAGAAGGCCGTCGCTCTGTTCCAGGCCATGATCGACTTCACTTTCTACAAACCTGAAAGCGTACGACAGATGTCCACCAGGCAGCAGGTACACACACACACACACACACACACACACACACACACACACACACACTCTCTCTCTGCTGCGTGTGGATTCCTTCCAGGTGGCAGGAGGCGGATCTGGTTACTGTTGTAGTGCAAGGGAGCAATGCTGCACGCCGTTCAAGCAGGCGTGTGCTTTCCTGCCAACGGCTTCCTGCCGGTCAGCGGGTCGACATGAAGACGCCAGCTAGCAAACTTGATGTAAAATAGTGTGATGGTGGATCCAGTAATACAGCCGTAAAACAGGCAGATATAATGCTCTCAACCTGCTAATCAGAGAAGTGAACGTGCATACTCTCTTTGAAGGAAGCGGAGCAGCAGGATGATGTCACTGATATCTGACGTTCGTGCAGGTGGAGTTCTTCGAGCCGTTCTGGGACAGCGGGGAGGAGCGGGTCGGAGAGGCGGGGGCCAGAGGTTGGAAGGCCTGGATGCTGCAACAGGAGCGAGGAGGCTGGCTGCAGCCCAGCGAAGGTGAAACACACACAAACACAGCCTTCCACCTGATGTCATTCCTCGAAGAGGTTCTCTAAACAACAACACGTGTCTGCACAGAGGAGGACGAGGAGGACGACGAGGACGAGGACGAGGTGAAGGACCGGGCTCTGCCCCGATCAACGGTTTGGTTGGACGTGGAGTCGTCTCGCGAAGCGGCTCACTGGCTGCCCTGGAGACCCGTCAAAGCCAAGGGCCAATCAGAGGAGGACTGTGAGGACCCGGACAGACAGGTGCTGACTCGGCGTGTATCGTGTTTGGAAGCCGTCAGGCTGCAGGAGTCTGACTCGCTCCTTCTCTCCGACTCCTGCAGGTGCTGTGTGACGACATCGGCCCGTCCCTCATCTGTCTGTCCTCAGCAGAGCTGCAGCTCCGGCTGCTGCTCCGCTTCCTGTCCTTCCTGGGGCTGCCGGTGGACTCTGTGCTCTCTGCTGCCCCCTGTCAGCCCAGCCTGCTGCTGGAGAACCTTTCTCTGCTCACTCAGGGTAAACATGACGCCGCCAGGCACAATGACACACCTAGCTATTTCAAAATATATATATTTAGCTGAGACAAAACTGGCATCATGTCACATTCTAGGTAACGAGCTCAGGCGTCCTCTGACCTCCCACGACCTGCCTGACTCCGGGGTGAACTCTGTAGGTCACATGACCACTCTGCAGGGAACGAGGCGGTGGGTGGGGCTTGGCAAGCAGGGCGAGAGGTTTGTCACCAACGTGTTCAGCATGGTCCGGCCCGTCCTCGCCGGCCAGCCCCGAGCCGTGCTCTCACTCAGCTGGATGCAGTACGAGAAACTCAAGGTGGGAGGGGCTTGTGTTGGAAGGGAGGAGCTGGGAGAAGAAGTGTCTGTTCACTAACTGACTTGTTTGTTTGTCAGGTGTTGCGCTGCCTGCGTGGCAACAGAAAGCGTCTCCGCTGTCAGGGCAAGAGCAGCAAGCGGGTTGCCAAGCAACTGCTCAAAGAGCCCGACAACCGCTCGTCCTTGGTGCTGTGGCGGGAGTACGCTCACCTGGAGTGGCTGCTGGGCAACCTGGACGAGGCCCGCAAAGTCTTCTCCACGGCCAGCGCCATCGGGGGAACCGACGGCCTGAAGAGCCCCGCCTTCTGCTCCCTGTGTCTGCTGTGGGCCCAGCTGGAGGTGGAGGAGGACGGGGCGGGCGGAGGACTGACTGATGTCACCGGGTCCCCAGCGGTCGCTGTGCTGACCCGGCTGGCGGAAGGATCGTCCTCCCAGACCGTCTCCCCAGTCTCCATCCTGAAAGCCAGGAAGGCGTACGAGCAGACCCTGACTGCCGGCCTGTCAGTCCTGGACCAAGACCTCCAGACCAGAACAGGTTCACTTCCCCACACCTTCCAGTGTCCCATCAGAGATCTCAGCGGTTCATGATTTAGATTGATGAGCATGAAAGCCACGGTCTTCATGAAAGTAATGTTGTAGAACCCAAGATGACACCGATGTCCCAGCAGAGCCACACTGCTGAGGCCGGTCTGTCTCCTGCAGCACGATGTCATGTGATCTCTCCTCATCGCCCTCGCAGGTCAGGGGGAGCTGCCAGGAGAGGAGCTGAGGCTGCGAGGCCTGCTGGGCTGCTACGCTCTGTTCCAGTACCTCACCATGGGCGTCCACGCCGCCATCTCCATCTACCGCCGGGCCAAGGAGAAGGTGGAGGAGCTGCACCGCACGCTGGAGCAACAGCTCGGCCGCCAGGAGGAAGGAAGGCAGGAAACCGGCCGCGAAGCCGAGTCCGCCAGCAGGTGGCGTGCTGCCAGGCTGGCGTGCGAGTGTGAGGCCTTAGCGGTGCAGCAGGCAGCGCTGCTCAGGTACCACAGCAGCATCAGTGTGTTTCCTCTGGCGACACTGAGAGAAACGCTGACCTCTGCCCTCTCCGCCTGGGCCAGCAGCGCCCCCCTCTGGAGCGTATATGTACAGGTAAGCTCTCCTGGTTTTTAGTGGGTCACATGGACCAGGGGTTCCTGTGCTTATCCCAGCGTGTTCTCCGTTTGCATGTTGCCATGGCGACCCTGGTGTGTTTCAGGTGGAGAACCGTTTCCATAGCGCCGGCCGGGCGCGGCGTTTCTTTCACTCTGTGACCCGAGACAGCAGCAGCGTGGTGCCCCGCCTCTTTGCCATTGTTGCCGAGCAACAAAGGAAGCAGCTGGTGGACGCTGCTCAGAGGTGAGAGGTGATGGGAGGAGCCGCTGCACTCATTATATGTTTACATGTAATATGAGATGATGAGTTATAACAGGTGGAAAAGGCTTCTGCAGGATAACCTGCTGCTTACCACCTGTCCAGGTGAACCCCGCCTTCACCCCATGCTGCTTATTTCTCTAGACCTGGGATCACGGGGGCAGAAACCGTTTTGTTGGTTTTTTTAATTGTTCCTTTTTTTCTCAGTGTTTGTTGTTGTAATTCTCATTTCGGCCACAAGAGGCTGCAGTTCAGCACTCTACACTATATATATCATCTGAATAGGACTGAAAGCATGAATGTTTAATTTCTCCATGCACTCTAAACACGAGGCACAGCTAGTGTGTGTGGTCATAGTTAAATGTACCCGGAAGAAAACGACTGCTTTAGTCACATTGACAACACATGGGAGAGGAGCTTCTGCCTCTTGTGGCCGAGACGAGTATTACAACAACAACAACCACTCGATCTTGACAACAACAAACAATGAGGTCCTAAGAAATGGAAGCATTGTTAGCGTCTGTGATGTAGAAGTGTATCCTCACACGAGGGATTTACATTTTACGATCAAAATGGATCACCAGAATGTTTCCGTGTTTGTTCCTGATAAGCCGAGAATGTTTCAAAAAGATAATTGTGTATATTTTTTATGTTGGTAACAGGTCGTGTTCTCATGATGCTGCCTTGCCCATCGTGCCGGAGAACGGCCTCAGCAACCGTATCCGTGGGCTGTTTGAGAGCGCCATAGCAACGGAGATGGGCTCCCACTGTCCTTTACTTTGGAGGATGTACATGCACTTCCTGGTGAGACGGCAAATAAGGCCGACACGGTCACCGCTGGCTGCTTTTACCTGGACTCTCTCACCTGTCAGGTGGAAGAACACACATATGGGAAATTCATGACACGTTTTAATGTAATACTCATGACAGCATGATGACAGATTTCACTGAGAAAGAAAACTACTTTTTTATCAACTTCTCCGTAAGCTGATCCATGCACACACAAAGACTCAAATACCCGTTTCATGTGGGAAAGTTGGCATCTAGCATGAAATATACATACTTATATATTATTTTCTATATATACTCAAAGGAAACAACACAGACGTGCATGTCAGTAAAGAAAAGCTGCTGTGCCTTTAAGATCACATGGTGTCTGGATGTCACTCTGCTGGTTGCTCTCCTCACCTTTAGTGTGCTGCCTTCTTTTTCTCATTCACACGTGTCATCTGTAGATTTAAATATCGACTGTGTGTGTGTGTGTGTGTGTGTGTGTGTGTGTGTGTGTGTGTGTGTGTGTGTGTGTGTGTGTGTGTGTGTGTGTGTGTGTGTGTGTGTGTGTGTGTGCGCGCAGGTGTCTGAAGGGAAGGTGGATAAAGCCACAGGGATCTTCTACAAGGCCCTGCAGAACATTCCCTGGGCTAAGGTGAGCCTGACTGATATTTACAAACTGCAGCTGTGTGTGTGTGTGAGGAATTAACACTCTCTCTCTCTCTCTCTGTGTGTGTGTGTGTGTGTGTGTGTGTGTGTGTGTGTGTGTGTGTGTGTGTGTGTGTGTGTGTGTGTGTGTGTGTGTGTGTGAGGAATTAACACTCTCTCTCTCTCTCTGTGTGTGTGTGTGTGTGTGTGTGTGTGTGTGTGTGTGTGTGTGTGTGTGTGTGTGTGTGTGTGTGTGTGTGTGTGTGTGTGTGTGTGTGTGTGTGTGTGTGTGATCAGGGTTTGTACATGGACGCAGTGCAGCTGTTCCCAGAGCATCTGCAGGAGTTTGTGGATCTGATGACGGAGAAAGAGCTCCGACTTAGACTTCCTCTAGAAGAACTGGATATACTACTGGAGGACTGAACACACGCACACACACACGCGCACACACACACACACACACACACACACCAACAACACACATACGCGCACACACGCACACACACACACACACACACACACACACACACCCAACAACACACACACACACCAACAACACACACACACACACCCAACAACACACACACACACACACCCAACAACACACACACACACCAACAACACACACACACGCACACACACACACACCCCAACAACACGGGCAACCCGCCGGCTATGATTCTCCGTTGTACTGAATGTTTAATGCTTTATTTTAGTTCCAGACACTTTTAATAAATGTATGATTCTCATCCATGTGTGTGTGTTTGTAATTATTTTAGAAGGTCTACAGCACGTTTATATTAGAGTGTAAAGATAACTGCACAGGATGGTCTGATGAAATGAACTGTAAACATGAGATACATGAAAAACAGATGACATAAGATAGTCCTTTATTCGTCCCACAGTGGGGACATTTACAGTGTTACAGCAGCAAGACAGTAAAGATAAGGATAATAAATAATAAACATGCATTAACAACAAAAGTACAATAAAAAAAAAACTATTAGCACTATATACAGGAAGTTAAATAGAGTCATAATTATCCTGTTGATGAGGTTTAACATCGAGCCTGCATCCTGGGGAAACATCGGATCACATTCAGGAAGTTGTCTTTTCCACGTGGTGTTATTTTTACAAAATAACATTTTAACATGTTTTAACTACACGTTGCTGTTTCCTATTAATTTAAATCCTCTTATTTATGATTTACATCATAAACTCATGCCTACGTTTGATTCTTTACTCCCGCGTCACACCTGTGATTTACCTGAACGTCTCACCTGCCCTTCTATATTCCTCATGATACAGAACAAACATGGCGTACACGGTGGCGGTGGACTCGACCCCCTCCCTCCCGCCATCGTTGCCGCGCCGTGTTTTGACGCATTGCAGATCCGCCCTGGCCAATCAACGGCCTCCATACAGCGGGCAGAATATTGCAGGTCTGTTCTGTCCAATCAGAAGCCGCCTCTCAAAAGAATCAGATCCCCGACTTCCCGGTGCCGTGGGTGTATCCTTCCGCCCGCTTAAAACTATATGTATCACAAAGTAGTCCGTCACTTTCCTCGTCACTTTGGACAAATAAGAAAGCCCTGTTATTTACAGATACGGGGAAACCTCTTTAAAGACAGACACTAGTATAAACATATATTATAAAGGAATCTTTTATAAACGGTATGAAGTCATGACCACTTCATCTCGATGCTGCGTTTTATCACAATAAAGCTATTTGCATCGAGCATTACACAGTTTATAAACCACCTAACACGGGTGACGTGTTGCTCCATCAGAGGCCACGTGATCTCACCACCTTCCATTCTAAAAGAACATTAGAATGATCCCTGTATGAAACATGGCCACCCCACAGACGTGCACGCGCACAGCAGCAGGCTCGGTTGTGCACGTGTAGAGAGCGAGCCCCCGTGCGGAGGAATACAGAGTGGAGCGGCGGTGCTGCGTCTCCCCCACCCCTCCCCCTCCTCCAGCCTTGCTCAGCGGCAGCCTTCCATTTCCTCTCCCCGTAGCTAGCAGACCGACGTCCCCGCACAAGCAGACATGGTGAGTATCGGTGGTCATGCTACTCCCGATCCGGTTGACCGGGCTCCGGTCTGTGTATTGTACCCGCCGCTGGGCTCGTACCGCCCGGTTAGCTAGCCTTTAGCCGCTCACACCGGGGCGAGACGTGAAGCTAGCCTCGGCGCTGTCGTTCCCGCCACTGGGACGGCGGCCGTTCAGCCGTGATGTCCGCCCGGCGGGGTGTGACGCCGCTCGGTGCGGGCGGCCACGGGTCGGCGGTAGTCTGGCGGTTCGCCCGGCTCATGTGTTAGCATCACAGCTAACGGTGCATCCCGGGGACCGTGTTGTCGGGATCCCGCTGTAACTAACCGATGCGCGTTCATGTCGGGAGTAACGGGGCTTTCGCGGTGACGGTGTTGTGTATGCCGGTGCCCGTTATATTCAGAGGGTCGGGGGGTAGCATTACAGGCGGGTGGGAGCTGGTTTTACAGTTATCCAGCCTTCCAAGTATTAATAGTTATTACGGGTAATAATTACCCGGAACACCGACCAAAGTGCAGCCATAGAACACCTGTAGTAAACGCTGCAGTGAGTCCTAATGAGGTCACAGAGTTACACCTGGACAACTCCAGAGGAGCCCAGGTGTTCTTATTTGGACGGTGCTATGTTTAAATCACAGGTTTGAGGTTCAGTTAGAAGACTGTGTCTATCTAGAAGGCTTTTATCACCGTGTGTCCTCTTGGTCCAGAGGTGAGGTCTGGGTTTGTCTGTCCATGATGCACGTTGTCGGCTTGTTGGTGTCCCTAGACCAGGAGCAGCGTCACACCCGTCATGGATGGGGGGAGGGGCTTAGGCATGTTGTGGGGAATCAGATTATGTGTGGTGGCCTTTTCTCCAGGCTGCATGCAGGTTCACAAACCTTGTTTGACAGGTGTCATCTGCTGAACGCTGGGTGTCATCTCCTTCATTAACTAATCACTAAATTAATCACTTATGGAGATACCTTTTAATAAGCAGCAACACATCACAGGATACAGGTTCATATTCTGCTCTGGAGCCTCTGGGAACTCAGGTGGTCAGCTTCCTCCTCACATGCCGACTCACTAACACTGGTGTGTGTCCTCGTGTGTGTCTGTCTCTGTCCTTGTGTGTGTGTCCGTCTCTGTCCTCGTGTGTGTGTGTGTGTGTCCCTGTGTGTGTGTCCGTCTCTGTCCTCGTGTGTGTGTCCTCGTGTGTGTGTCCCGGTGTGTGTCCTCGTGTGTGTGTCCTCCTGTGTGTCTGTCTCTGTCCTTGTGTGTGTGTCCTCCTGTGTCCGTCTCTGTCCTCGTGTGTGTGTGTGTCCCCGTGTGTGTGTCCGTCTCTGTCCTCGTGTGTGTGTCCTCGTGTGTGTGTCCCGGTGTGTGTCCTCGTGTGTGTGTCCTCCTGTGTGTCCGTCTCTCTCCTCCTGTGTGTCCGTCTCTGTCCTCGTGTGTGTGTGTCCTCCTGTGTCCGTCTCTGTCCTCCTGTGTGTCCGTCTCTGTCCTCCTGTGTGTCCGTCTCTGTCCTCATGTGTGTGTGTCCTCCTGTGTGTCCGTCTCTGTCCTCGTGTGTGTCCTCCTGTGTGTCCGTCTCTGTCCTCCTGTGTGTCCGTCTCTGTCCTCGTGTGTGTGTGTGTCCTCCTGTGTGTCCGTCTCTCTCCTCCTGTGTGTCCGTCTCTGTCCTCCTGTGTGTCCGTCTCTGTCCTCCTGTGTGTCCGTCTCTGTCCTCGTGTGTCCGTCTCTGTCCTCGTGTGTCCGTCTCTGTCCTCGTGTGTGTGTGTGTCCCCGTGTGTGTGTCCGTCTCTGTCCTCGTGTGTGTCCTCGTGTGTGTGTCCTCCTGTGTGTCCGTCTCTGTCCTCGTGTGTCCGTCTCTGTCCTCGTGTGTCCGTCTCTGTCCTCGTGGCTTGTTAACTACGGAGTGTGATGAACGGTGTCCCAGGTAGGACATATTAACTGATGGTATTGCTGTAATAAAACCCAGCAGGTCTGTCTTTCTAGAAGAGCTGATGAGATATTGGAGGTATGTGGAACACGGCATTATTAGGAAAGAGAACATCTCATAACTTTGGTCAGCTCAACTAAAGTTTAATGAAATCAGAGCGGTTTGGTAGCCATCAAGGGACCGGGGTCAGGTAACTATCGGCTCCATACGAGTTCAGCCTCTTCAGGACTTCAAGCATAGGCAAACATTGTGCTTGTGAACTTGTGATAGCCGGGGAGGTTTGGAAGGAGTCGTGTTTCTAACGACGTACCTTTCTTCTAAAAACCTGTGGAGGTAGCTCTATCACAATACAGCACATCAACATGCTGCTCCTACCTAATGCTTGTAACCGAGAGATCTTTAGGTTGAAGAGTAAAGTCTTTGTTTCTCTGAATACACCAGACCCAATGGAAAAAAACAGTCATGTTACTGTGTCGTAAAACCCGCTTAATTACTCCACGGAAATAACATAAAACTCACGAGAACAGCTTTGTAACAATCCCAGGCTCCGTTTTTTAAATCAACCCTTAATTAACTGCGTTAGGTGTGAAAACATTGGGAGAGGAGCGGAGGATCAATACATGTAATGAGATCTGACCACTCGCATGCTCCTGCAGCGTTCATTTGTTTCTGTTGGATTGGTTACCACGGGCACACAGCTGTGTTGTGGTTACCATAGCTACGTGATGGACAGCGTTAGAGGAAGGAAGGATGGAGGAAGTGAGACTCGTGTAATTGTCCTGGTTGTTGGACTTCTCACTGCACTCGTAGTGAGAATCATGTTCTCACTGAATGTGAACAAAGTGACCTATTTTACAGCGTAGTGGACATAGCGTTATGTTCCAAACATTTTCTTATAAAGATGACCATATTTAAGACTGATTATTCTTGATTTGGCAGCAGTACATTTACTAGAAACTCTATTTCAGCTTTGTTAAAAGGATCCGTGCTGCGTTCCCATGAGCATGGCAGCACCTGGAGAGGAAGAGCGATTAGCAGCTTGTTAGCCACCGCTGGAGCACACGCATACATGCAGCCTCATATTTACTGCTCTACAGCACTAATACCTCTGTTTAACCACTGTAATCACATCTGGGCTGAGTCCTCCAGTCTGCATGCCCACGTGTCCCTGGAAGAACCCAACTTGCCCTGAAGGCGACGCCATTGCTGTGTGAATGAGTTGGATTAGATCCAGTGTGTGAATGTGACTATCCAGGTAAAGGTGCACTGATTGTAGTGTACCTCGAGTATTTCCTCCTCCTCATTCTCTCCGTCCCTAAAGGCAGACAAATGAATGATATAGTTGGGATAAAATATCAGTATTTAGAGTATTGATGATCAACATTACCTTTATTTCTATAACCATCTGGACAGTTTCTTAATCACTGAATCTTACAACATACTACATTCTGAAAAATATTCACATCTGGTCTTACGGTCTCTTATTCAAGTTCTTCAAGCAATGATGGGGATTGTTTCGCTGAATAGGGTTGGTTTCTTAAGAGGACCAACTTTATCCTCAGAACGTGGTGAATACGCTCACATGTGCTGGTATGGATGGGGTTTGTAAGGAGGGCAGTTTCCCATTCTTTGGCCCATTTACTTCAAACCAAGCTCCGCTCTGATGGTGAACCCCTGGGGACATGAGTGTGTCACTCACATCATCTGTAGCCGTGGATGGGGGCCCCCCTGACCCATGATGCAGGTCTGGGAGGTCAGGTGACCAGCCAACCGATCCTCCCTAGGAGCTGCAACTGTAGCAGTGAGATGACAGGCCACGCTTTAACACCTCCCCCAGTCTGGACACTGTTACTCTCACACACCTCAAATCCATTTTCATGGCCACCTCACACACACACACACACACACACACACACACACACACACTCCACCCAGTGGGAGTCAGACGCAGCCAGGGAAGGACAGCGTCTGGTCACGTCCACTCGCAGCGCTGCAAGACACCAGGACAGACAGAAAGATGGACAGTTGAGCAGACGGACTGATTGAGCGACAGACGGATGGACACGTTCCCATCAGCTCTCCACCCAGCTCATGGAAGAGAGGTCAGTGCCACTCCAGAGACAAAGACTTCTGTCATCCACTCAGGCCGGATGAATTGAAAGATGAGTCCAGGTTTGTCCAGCTCTCTACCTGTCCAGGAGGACTAAAGACAATCCAGACAGTTACGTAACTACTCAGAGGGATGAAGTCTCCTGTCCACCATTTCCTCTGTCCATCCGCTTTACAAATCAGGAGGGACTGATAGATGTCTGGCCACCATTTCTTTCACCCGCCTGGTCCTCCCATCCCACGACATCATTCCTGCCCTTCATGCCATCAGTCCCTCATCATGCTGCCCAAGAAAGTGGCTCTGTACCCAGCCGAGGACGACCTGGTCAGCCTGTCCACGGTCTACGACCTCTTGGATGAACAGCAGCACTACTACGCAGAGCTCATCCAGCAGCAGGAGAGGAACTACAGAGCCTTCCTGCAGATGCTGATGGACTCCTCATCCGGACGCATGGACAGCCTGGTCCGAGAGATGCAGGACCTGAGGAACTGCCTGCAGAGAACCAAGGCGGAGCTATCGGAGGTTAAAAAACAGGGCGTCCAGAACAGCAAGCGGGCCGAGTGCCTTGCTGAGGGCCTGGTGATGGTGCGAGGGGCGCTGGATGGCCTCGGCGGCAAAGCAAGAGTCATTGGGGGAGGTGCAGGAGGAAGAGCCATGGAGCTGAAGCAGCGCAGAGGAGCTGGTGGGTTGAGGCTGGACGGAGGAGGCAGAGGTGGAGAGGCCAAAAAAACGGCGCCCAAGGCCGTGAAGCTGGTGGCCGACCTCACGGATATCCACTTTGAGGACATAAAGGTTGTACACCACGGCTCAGAGGGGAGGTTTAACTACGTATTAATGTATGGCGTGTGGATGAGATAGTAGATGTGGTTGTAGTTATACGGGCTCTTACTGGGACTAGATGTTCGTATACAGGTTCTAATAGTGTCTGGTATGATGATGGAGCACGTTACCATACCTGGTTCAACGGGCGGGTCCTTGCTGCCTGCTTCCATTCAGCGTATGATCACCTGCTCCTGTTGGATGGCTGATTGGCTTTGATGTTGGGCTGTTAACACCTGAAGTAAATGACGCATGTTGCGTTAGGACATGAGTTTATTAAAACCCGTCATGATGTGCTTCCCAGCCTTTACCTGAAAGAGGAAGCTGTTTTATAATAAAGTATTCTTTGTCTTCTGTTTGTTTTTAGGCTGACCAACTAACAGAAGAGCAGATTGCAGGTGAGGTGAACACAATCACTGCTTTACCATTTTATCAGTAAACACATTCCATGCAGAGGTCCATTCACAGTCATTGGAATATCAGTGTAACTCATGATTTGTTCCACTCCCTCCTGTCCCTGCACCTCCTCGTCCAGAGTTCAAGGAGGCCTTCTCCCTGTTTGACAAGGACGGAGATGGGACCATCACCACCAAGGAGCTGGGCACCGTCATGAGGTCACTGGGACAAAACCCAACTGAGGCTGAACTCCAGGACATGATCAATGAGGTGGATGCAGATGGTACGTGGATGACCTCCCAGGGAAGGGTTTTCTTTAGTCTTCGTAGTCCCTTCCAAACTATATAGTGTTTATAACTCACCTCCTGGCTTTCCCCCCCACCTCCAGGCAACGGGACTATTGACTTCCCAGAGTTCCTGACGATGATGGCCAGGAAGATGAAGGACACCGACAGTGAAGAGGAGATCCGGGAGGCGTTCAGGGTCTTTGATAAAGTAAGCCTATTTCCTTATAAAACTTTGTGTTTTAAAAGCCTTTAGAAGACGGCAAGCACAGCACATCCATCTTTTAAGTGGTCACGTGTCCATTTGGATCCAGACTGCACAGCCGGCGTGGGCTGTTTACGTGACGTAGCACGTTACGGTGCAGCGTTCAGTGTCCTCGAGGGAGATGGCTGCTCTGAACGGACAGCGTCCTTTTCATATGAATACACGTATGAATGTATTAGGGCTGAAGCTTGGTTAAATTCCTATCTGGGCATGAAGCGGCTGCCTAGCAGGGATCATCGTCCCATGCGTTGTTGAGGAAGGCAGGGCTCCAGAGTGCAACATGCCACCAACAATCAGTGAAGTGCAGCTAAGCATGTTCCTTGTTCACCTCCATTCAGCTGGTCTGTTTGTGTGTGTGTAGTAATCCACAGCATACAGAGATGAATCACCACGGTCTGAGCCAATCAGAGGCCGGGTAGGGGCGGGCCTTCCTCTCTGACTGGCTGTTTGGAATGTTTGTGAGGAAAAGTAATCAGGCCAAGTGACTTGAGTATCAAAAATTAAGACTGTCTCCATCCGAGCCGGTGTGGCGAACCGGGACGAGCATTCTAAGTTTTAAACCATTTAGGTTATTTTGATTTCTGGTTTGTGTTGAGATTTAAATAAAAAAAAAAACATTCATCTTTAGCTTTTTTTGCTTTTCGTCTCTATTCCTGTTTGTAGTCATTGACTGAATGTGTTAAGAAATGAACAGTGTATTGGGAAACTATACACAATGTTAATGTTTTATCCGATTACTGGATGACACAGTCGATAGCTGCAGCCCTAGAACGTATACACGGATGTACATATGAAGTATTGGTTACCCCCTGTAATGCTCCGTGTGTCGGGCAGGATGGCAACGGCTACATCAGTGCAGCAGAGCTGCGTCATGTGATGACTAACCTGGGAGAGAAGCTCACAGATGAGGAGGTGGACGAGATGATCAGAGAAGCAGACATCGATGGAGACGGACAGGTCAACTATGAAGGTACGCCGTCTGCAGCACAAAGGAAACGTAGCCATGGACACGCAGCCGTTCTTCATTAGTGCCGAGGGTTCAGTGTGTTTCTGTAACGAAGCAGACACCGTTAACAAGGCCACTCGCACAACACAGCAAAGCCCACGCTGTACAACCCAAACACATTCAACCTACAAATGATTCCCTGCCACATATGTCCCTGATGCATAATAAGTGTAATCATGTCGCCGCAGCACAAAAAACATCCTCTGCCTTTCAGTGGGATGAGGCAGCGCTTTAACTTTTACAACCACACCACCCATGAAAGAGCCTTAAAATCAAGCCTTTAAGTGTCCCTCATATATTATATATATATATATATTTATTTCTGCTGATGATGCACAGAATGCTTTGCGTGTCCAATGGCTGGTTTCCTTTACTTTGACAATCAGACTGATTCACTGATTCTAGTTCACAGTTGAAACACTGTTCCTGATGAGTGTATTGCTTCTTTCCCCCACAGAATTTGTTCAGATGATGACTGCCAAATGAACTGGGCTCACATTAAAGACTAAGAATCAGTCAAATGTTTCACTTACCTCTTATTGCAAAAATCTACATTTATTCATACTGTTCTGTATAGACAACTTAAACTGAATGTTGGAAAACTGAAAATCTGTCCATATAAACAAGCTCAAAAAAGGTTTAAAAAAAAAAAGACAAAGTAAAATGAAACTAAGTGAATCTGCATGTACTGGCTTGTATTCCCCGCCCCCGGCGGTAAGCTGCCCAACCAGATCTCAGCCCGTCAGCTCAGCAGCCTCTATGCAGCTGGCTGGTCTGGCCTCTGCTTCCTGGTTCCATCTGCCTGATCTCATGATGATTATATGGGACGGCCAATCGCCTTTCTTCTATGACTTCCTGTTTCCTTTCTTCTGTTCTTCATGCATGCAGCTTTAGATGGCTTAGTGATGAGAGCCCGGCGGCAGAAGGCTGGTGTTGGTCCTCAGGTTGACCTGGGGCTCCTCAGGTTGACCTGGGGCTCCTCTGGTTGACCTGGGGCTCCTCTGGTTGACCTGGGGCTCCTCGGGTTGACCTGGGGCTCCTCTGGTTGACCTGGGGCTCCTCTGGTTGACCTGGGGCTCCTCGGGTTGATCTGGGGCTCCTCTGGTTGACCTGGGGCTCCTCTGGTTGATCTGGGGCTCCTCTGGTTGACCTGGGGCTCCTCGGGTTGATCTGGGGCTCCTCTGGTTGACCTGGGGCTCCTCTGGTTGACCCGGGGCTCCTCTGGTTGACCTGGGGCTCCTCTGGTTGACCTGGGGCTCCTCGGGTTGACCTGGGGCTCCTCTGGTTGACCCGGGGCTCCTCTGGTTGACCTGGGGCTCCTCAGATCCAAGCGAGGGTTGACTGATGTGTGGGAGTGAACAAGCAGAAACTTATGGGTTTGTTTACCTAAATGAAGTCCGTGAAAACAGAGATATTTTTAAGAAAAATTTTAAAATGGAAGAACTCATTTTAGATTCTGTGTTTCTGGCATGTGAGGATACTCGGTTTATCCTTTTTTGTGTGTGTTTACCTTTTTTGAGGGGAAGCCGGGGTGGGCGTAGACTGGAGACCCTTGGGTGTTGGACGTGTCCCAGACTATTTGAAGGGTTGGGTGGGCTTCAAGGTGACGACATACCGATAACTTTGGGGCAACGTGTGTCACTGCGTCATGCTGTGTACAGTGCGTTGCCTGGAAGCTTGTGCGTGTCGTCACTCTACCGGTGTTAGCTTCACTTAGTGGGGACGGGGTCGGTGCTTTGCAGCGTTTCTATCTTGTGTTTGTGAGTTTGTGTGTGTGTTTGGGTGCGGCGAGGCCCGGCCCAGTCCAAGTTCAGTTCAGTTGATCTGCATTCCAAGTTGTACATGCTAGTCTTTACATTTTGTTTTTCCAATAAAATCCATTAAACGAGCGTCTGTGTCGGCTCTTCCTGTGTGTTCTCTGGGCGAAGGCAGATGCTGTGGGGGAAGTGCTGCTTCAGCATGACTCATCTACTTATTGCACCGTCCTGAGTGTAAGTGTGAAGCCTGGCACGGAAGCCTACTCAAACATATTTCAGGAGTTGGTCAGCGTTTACGTTCTGCCTAAATGAGCAGTTATCTCCAGAACGTAGGTCTGCTTTTCTAACCAACACGAGGACGGAACAATGATACAGAAAGTTACAACTAGTCTCAGGCTTTCTAACCCTCCTCCATCTATTTAACCTCATCGCCATGGTTACGTTAATTATCTTGTCAAGAGAAGACTGGATGAACTATCAATATCCCAGCATTCATAGGGAGAGAAAGTTATGTTGGCGCTAATTGTGTGTGTGTGTGGGCGTCACAAGGACTTCTCCAGAGCGTTGGAAACGTCTGTCTGCGGATGAGGAGGTGTTGCTAGGCAACAGAGCCAGGCATGGGGTGGGTGGAAGGAGAGGGAGCAGAAAACTGTGGGAGTTTGAGGAGAGAGCGAGATAGAAGACAAGTGGGAGAGAGATGAGGAGGTTGAAGGACAATAATAGACTTGAGGACGAGGGATGAAGAAAGACGGATTCAGGCGGCATCTTAAAACCTACGAAGGACTTCATTGCTGCAGAGCTGTGGCAATAAGCAGTAGTACTTCATGTTTTTGTACTGCTGGTACTTCCAAGAGAATATCAAATATATCTGGTGAGAAGCAGATGGACAAACACACAATAACTATAATATGACCGAACTGTGACATGATTCTTGATGACATAAAATATATAATAAACAGTAACTATAATAAAGAATAAAATAATTGTACTGTTGGAGGTTAATATTATGGATCTCCACTTTTAGATGAGTCAGTATTCTAAAGTGAAAATAAATTAAATCCTCAGACACAACATGCTCGGATGGTGATATTTAATTTTAATATTTATATACATATAAGGTCATGACCTTCAGGAGGACTAATTGTCAGTGATACCCCAGAGTACAGCTGGAGGGGGGAGGGGGGGGTCCTGAAACTCCAGGACAGAGCCTGTCAGCGCGGTAATCCTCTGATAAAGACACACAAAGAAGGACACACCTCTCCACTGACAGACACACACACCCGAGACAGTAACACACACCGGGCCGAGGTCACGCCACACACACCGACCCGAGGTCACGCCCGACACACCGGCCCGAGGTCACGCCACACACACCGACCCGAGGTCACGCCCAACACACCGGCCCGAGGTCACGCCACACACACACTGGCCCCGAGGTCACGCCACACACACCGACCCCGAGGTCACGCCACACACACCAGCCCGAGGTCACGCCACACACAATGGGCCAGGTCAGTGCGAGGCCCTCAGGTAAAATGTACCGGACTTATATACAATCACATTTTTTTTAAGAAATAGGCCATAATAACAGGATTTATGACTTTTTACAACATGCTATACTATGACTTTTTACATGCTATACTATGACTTTTTTCATTACTTTTTTCCCACATACTATACTATGACTTTTTTCCACAACTTTTTTCAACATACTATACTATGACTTTTTTCCACAACTTTTTTCGACATGCTATACTACGACTTTTTTCAACATACTATACTATGACTTTTAACAACATACTGTACTATGACTTTTAACAACACACTATACTATGACTTTTTACAACATACTGTACTCTGACTTTTAACAACACACTATACTATGACTTTTTACAACATACTGTACTCTGACTTTTAACAACACACTATACTATGACTTTTTACAACATACTGTACTCTGACTTTTAACAACATACTATACTGACTTTTTTTTACATACTATACTATGACTTTTTACAATACTTTTTTCCAAATACTATACTATGAATTTTTTCCACAACTTTTTTCCACATACTCTACCATGACTTTTTTCATGACTTTTTTCCACATACTATACTATTAATTTTTTCCACATACTATTCTGACTTTTTTCATGACTTTTTTCCACGTACTATACTATGACTTTTAACAGCATACTATACTATGCAAGTCATAGTACAGTATGTTGTAAAAAGTCATAGTATAGTATGTTGTTAAAAGTCATAGTATAGTATGTTGTTAAAAGTCATAGTATAGTATGTTGTAAAAAGTCATAGTATAGTATGTTGTAAAAAGTCGTAGTATAGTATGTTGTAAAAAGTCATAGTATAGTATGTTGTAAAAAGTCATAGTGTAGTATGTTGTTAAAAGTCATAGTATAGTATGTTGTAAAAAGTCATAGTACAGTATGTTGTTAAAAGTCATAGTATAGTATGTTGTAAAAAGTTGTAGTATAGTATGTCGAAAAAAGTCGTGGAAAAAAGTCATAGTATAGTATGTTGAAAAAAGTAATAAAAAAAGTAATAGTATAGTATGTGGAAAAAAGTATTGTAAAAAGTAATAGTATAGTATGTGGAAAAAAGTAATAAACAAAGTCATAGTAGCCTATAGTATGTTGTAAAAAGTCATAGTATAGTATGTTGTAAAAAGTATTGTAAAAAGTCATAGTATAGTATGTGGAAAAAAGTATTGTAAAAAGTCATAGTATAGTATGTTGTAAAAAGTCATAGTATAGTATGTTGTAAAAAGTCATAGTATAGTATGTTGTAAAAAGTCATAGTATAGTACCGGTATGTGGAAAAAAGTATTGTAAAAAGTCATAGTATAGTATGTGGAAAAAAGTAATAAACAAAGTCATAGTATAGTACCGGTATGTGGAAAAAAGTATTGTAAAAAGTCATAGTATAGTATGTGGAAAAAAGTTGTGGAAAAAATTCATAGTATAGTATTTGGAAAAAAGTATTTGTGAGAGACTGAATATCCGCCTCTCACTTATATGAACTTGATACGTACGGTTTGCCACTTTACTGCAGGTGCGGGAGAGAGAGAGTTAATTTATGCACGCACGCACACACACACTTACAGCTCTGCGGCATCTCTCCTCCTGGTTCGCGTTTACGTGAACACTTGGGATTTCATTGACTCGTCGTGTTATATAAATATTGTGCTTGTGTGGGATACGGGGAAATGTTTGATGTGGGGAGTTTACCGTTTGTTTAGCGCGTAAGCGCGCAACCGGCTCTTTGTCTGGTGCGCCGCGATCGCGAGTTTAGTGTGTGTATAAAATATGACTGTCCTAAAACTTTGTATAACTCCGATTTGGCCAAATATAATTGTCTACAGTGGGGTACCCACTGTTTCAACTTCCAGTAATCATTTACATGTCTATATTGTCCATAAGCCGGTTAACCTTCACTCACGCTTAGTGTGTGTCCGAAATCACTCCCAACCCTAACCCTCCCTATATAGTGCACTATATAGGGAGTTCGCCATTTTGTAGGGGTGTCCGAATGTGTAGTGAGCATTACTATTCCCTATACAGTGCACTCAAAGTTTCCCACAATGCATCGTGAAAAGTAGTGTAGGCTACAGCCGATGGTCACTAGCCGAGCAAATTTTACCATCATGCATTGCGCTGAAAGACAAATCGCGAAGGGACGAGAGGAGAGAGAGCAGGAAAAAGCGGAGGAAATATCAATAATCGTACAATAATAAATGTTAATATTTAATATATGTATTGCAGAGCAGAACAAGACGACACAAACGGCCAAAGTGTGATGTTTTCCTTTATTTACTTAAAAAAAACGCGATATATATTAATTATTTATATGAGACTTTGGGCGAGCGGCGGCCGGCCGGCGCCCGGCGACAGGCGGCAGGGGCCGGCGACAGTTGGCGGTGGCCGGCGGCGGTGGTGGCCGCGGCGGCCGCGGCGGCCGCGGCGGCCGGTGATAGGCGGCGGTTGGCGGCGACAGTTGGCGGTGGCCGTGGCGGCCGGCCGGCCGGCGATAAGCTTCGGTGGCGGCGACAGGCTGCAGGGGCCGGCGACAGTTGGCGGTGGCCGGCGGCGGTGGTGGCCGCGGCGGCCGGTGATAGGCGGCGGTTGGCGGCGACAGTTGGCGGTGGCCGTGGCGGCCGGCCGGCGATAAGCTGCAGGGGCCGGCGACAGTTGGCGCTGGCCGGCGGCGGTGGTGGCCGCGGCGGCCGGTGATAGGCGGCGGTTGGCGGCGACAGTTGGCGGTGGCCGTGGCGGCCGGCCGGCCGGCGATAAGCTGCAGTGGCGGCGACAGGCTGCGGTGGCTGGCCGGCCGACGAGAGGCGGCGGCGGGGTCTTCGTCCGTCAAAAACCGTCACTCAAAGCAAAGCGCCGTATGACAGTCTGAAAACTATAAAGATGCGGAGATGAGGGACAGATTGTGGCGAGCGATCGCCGAGGAGTTTGGGATCGGGGACGGACTGCAGCCTGTTCAGGTCCGGTGGATCGCGGAGATGTGGGGTGCCGGTAGTGCTGCAACCTGGTCCTGAAGTCCACCTGGATCCGATCGGGATCGTTGAAAATAAAAATAGCAGTGAGGACGATGTAGGCCTAGTGATCGTCTCATTATTGAAAATTATTTTTTTCTCAAGAAATGAGACGGGCACGGAATCCCCTTATTGCTGGAGGACTCGTTCTTTTGGTTTTGTAAATTTTCGCAACGAATATGTATTAAAAAATAATTATCCTGGTAATTTCTCTGCGTGAGACTTAAGAGCCGTTGGCGGAATCTGACACGTATTAATTATGCGTCAGGACAACGTCATCAACGGCGCCGAAAGAAATCCCCCGAGTAGTGTCCGAAAGTGTTTTTTCATTTTGCCTTTGAGTCCACTATATAGTGCCCTCCATAGAACTACCCTATATAGGGAGTAGGGAGTAGGGAGTAGGGAATGATTTCGGACACAGCCCATGACTTTTTACAACATACTATACTATGACTTTTTACAACATACTATACTACGACTTTTACAACATACTATACTACGACTTTTACAACATACTATACTATGACTTTTTTACAACATACTATACTACGACTTTTACAACATACTATACTATGACTTTTTTACAACATACTATACTACGACTTTTTACAACATACTATACTATGACTTTTTACAACATACTATACTATGACTTTTTACAACATACTATACTATGACTTTTTTACAACATACTATACTACGACTTTTAACAACATACTATACTATGACTTTTTACAACATACTATACTATGACTTTTTACAACATACTATACTATGACTTTTTTACAACATACTATACTACGACTTTTACAACATACTATACTACGACTTTTACAACATACTATACTATGACTTTTTACAACATACTATACTATGACTTTTAACAACATACTATACTATGACTTTTAACAACATACTATACTATGACTTTTACAACATACTATACTATGACTTTTTACAACATACTATACTATGACTTTTAACAACATACTATACTATGACTTTTAACAACATACTATACTGTGACTTTTTTATTACTTTTTTCGACATACTATACTGACTTTTCATTACTTTTTTATTACTTTTTTCGACATACTATACTGACTTTTCATTACTTTTTTATTACTTTTTTCGACATACTATACTGACTTTTCATTACTTTTTTATTACTTTTTTCGACATACTATACTGACTTTTCATTACTTTTTTCGACATGCTATACTTTTTTATTACTTTTGGCATACTGTACTATATTACTGTTATACAATTTTTTGACATACTATGACTTATTTTAACAATTCAATTTTATTTATAGTGTCATATCACAGAAAAGTTATCTCAGGACACTTAACACATCGAGCAGGACTCACCCTCAATACATTACATACAAGTCCCAACATCACCAGCAGCAGCAAGCGTTACAGCACGACAGTGGCGAGAAACTACGACTACGACTTGTTTTAATGACATACTATATTATGAAATGTTTTGTGGTATACTTTACTATGAATTAATTACATTTTTATGAAATCCTTCAATGTTCTCTGACTTTGTTTTCAGTATTCAATACATCAAATGTAACAAAGACACAAGTCCCAATTCTACCAGTTTTATTATCTTTTTGGTTGTAATTGTCCTTTGACACATACGTTCAGTCACATACTATGACTTTTATATGGTAAACTTTACTTTGACATTCATTATTATTTCTTAAGACATGCTTGACATATTTACAACACACTATATTAAGACATATTACACTATGGCTTTTTAATGTTAAGAGCATATATGTTTTCAATATATCGAATACAACAAACAGACCCACGTTAGAAGCACTTTTATTATCTTCGTCATTGTAATCGTCCGTATTTCAGTCATTCATTTACAGCAGAGGACTCACTGACTGAGCTCAACAAACTGAATCAGATCATCCTTTTATCACCTCAGTAACATCGCTCTGACAAAATAGAATTATAATTTACTTCCTAAAACCGTTACTATAATAATACACTTGGAACAATCAAATATACAACAGCAATCCTTTGTATTCATAATTAAATGAAAAAGTATATTCATCTGGTTGTGTGTGACATGACGGTGGCAGGACACAAAAACATCACTGGTTGCACCGACGCATAGAAACATGTAACAGAGTCCTAATGTAACTGGTTGTAGCTTGTTTGATGTCTATGTTGGAGTGTAGTTGGCACTCTGTGTGTTCATTGTGACTGCAGCTGCTCATTCTAACAAAAAAACAAAAGCATTAAAAATGTATTCATATGAGGATGGAATTTGTTTTACAGCCATAGTTTGTTTTTTTAAAGCATTTTAGCAAAATGGCAAACTATGATTCCCCAAACTTCAGACTGCTTCTCATTCCAAACAGAGAAGCGATCAGCAGCTTCAACCCTCGGCCTCCGTTGCATAGATGCAGCCTGTGTTTGTGTGCGCGTGTGTGTGTGTGTGCGTCTGTGTGTGTGTGGGTTTTGGCATTAAGATCCCACTGATCGATTGCTGGTCACTGATCAGGCTGTCCTGAGCCGACATACAGTAACCATCATTGTCTCCATAGCAACAGCATGTGGACGTCGGGAGGATCGGTGATATTTGGCTTAGAAAGGAAAACAAACATGTAAACAAACATGTAAACAAACATGCAAACTCCAAATATCTGAATCTTATTTATGTCTTTTATGAACAAAGAAAACCACACACACAGTCAGGGGTCACAGCCACAGCAAGGCATTGTGGGAAGGGCAAGGGAGGAACGTGTATGTACTAGGATTTGTATTTCTGTACAATGAGAGAGAGTGAGTGTGTGTGTGTGTGTGCGTGTGCGTGTGTGTGTGTGTGTGTGTGTGTGTGTGTGTGTGTGCAGCTCGCAGGTCCATCATTTCTGCCACTGTTCAGTACTGAGGCTTCGAGAGTGTGTGTCTCATGGTGCTCTGGGGATGATGGTGGACCGGGGTCTCATGGGGACCGGGGTCTCATGGGGGACCGGGGTTTCATGGGGGACCAGGTCTCATAGTGTTCTGGGGATGATGGTGGACCGGGGTCTCATGGGGACTGGGTCTCATGGTGGGTCTCATAGTGCTCTGGGGATGATGGTGGACCAGGGTCTCATGGGGACTGGGTCTCATGGTGGGTCTCATAGTGCTCTGGGGATGATGGGGGACCGGGGTCTCATGGGGACTGGGTCTCATGGTGGGTCTCATAGTGCTCTGGGGATGATGGTGAAGGGCAGAATGGGGCTGCTGGCCTCCAGCTCCAAGGCGGTGAGGAAACACTCGGTGGCGGCGGCGGCGTTTCCCTGAGCCTGCAACACCTCGCCGAGGCTGTTCCACACATCGTGAGCCGTACTGAGGAGAGAGGGGGGGGTGGACGGAACAGCAGAGATGAGAGGAGACACACATCAGACATTTGAGTGAGTAGAATAATCACACACACCTACCTGTTGACCTGCACAGCATCCCTCAGGACTTTCTCAGACAGACTGTATCGCTGCAGCTGGTGAAGAATCAGACCCTGTGGAGAGGAAGAGCATTACTGACCTGTGATGTTACAGGAAGTCATATTCATGTTCACTGGTAACATCCTGGTGTTGTTGTTCTTTGAAGTACCAATCTATTTGATCACAGGAGCTAAATCACTGACAACACAGAGCTGCTGTCCATATATGGACATATATATGCACTATTCAGTTTTTTTTTGTGTTTTTCTATTTCTCTTGCACAACTTGGAATTGATTTTATTTATTGTACATATATTGTGTTTTGTTATATTGCACCGTGGGTCGGAGAGAAGCGAAATTTAAATTCCTCTGTATATCTGGCACATTGCAGAGTTGACAATAAAGCTGACTTTGACTTTGATGGAGCAGGTAGCCCCGCCCCCTAAAGCATCCCCTGCTTTCTGGTCTGGTGGACTCTAAATGGACCATAATGTACTAAATGAACATCATGCTGGATTGAAGAAGACTTGAAACTAGAGATTGAGACCATAAACTCATGTTTACAATGTTTACTGAGATAATACATCAAGAGAGAAGTAGGACCATTTTCTCATAGACTTCTATACAACCAGAGAGGAGTCGCCCCCTGGTGGCCAGCAGAGAGAAGTAGGACCATTTTCTCATAGACTTCTAAACAACCAGAGAGGAGTCGCCCCCTGGTGGCCAGCAGAGAGAAGTAGGACCATTTTCTCATAGACTTCTATACAACCAGAGAGGAGTCGCCCCCTGGTGGCCAGCAGAGAGAAGTAGGACCATTTTCTCATAGACTTCTATACAACCAGAGAGGAGTCGCCCCCTGGTGGCCAGCAGAGAGAAGTAGGACCATTTTCTCATAGAC
This sequence comes from Eutrigla gurnardus, assembly GCF_963514095.1. NCBI lineage: Eukaryota > Metazoa > Chordata > Actinopteri > Perciformes > Triglidae > Eutrigla > Eutrigla gurnardus. The sequence continues at coordinate 963,489 of NC_139921.1, forward strand.
TTCTATACAACCAGAGAGGAGTCGCCCCCTGGTGGCCAGCAGAGAGAAGTAGGACCATTTTCTCACAGACTTCTATACAACCAGAGAGGAGTCGCCCCCTGGTGGCCAGCAGAGAGAAGTAGGACCATTTTCTCATAGACTTCTATACAACCAGAGAGGAGTCGCCCCCTGGTGGCCAGCAGAGAGAAGTAGGACCATTTTCTCATAGACTTCTATACAACCAGAGAGGAGTCGCCCCCTGGTGGCCAGCAGAGAGAAGTAGGAGCATTTTCTCATAGACTTCTATACAACCAGAGAGGAGTCGCCCCCTGGTGGCCAGCAGAGAGAAGTAGGGTCACACAAACGTCAGAAAGGAGAAGAAGTGAAACGTTGCCAAGCTACCAAACATAAGTAGAGTAGGAGTGTGTGTGTGTGTGAGTGTGTGAGTGTGTGTGTATGTGTGTGTGAGTGTGTGTGTGTGTGTGTGTGTGTGTGTGTGTGTGAGTGTGTGTATGTGTGTGTGTGTGAGTGTGTGTGTGTGTGTGTATGTGTGTGTGTGTGTGTGTGAGTGTGTGAGTGTGTGTATGTGTGTGTGTGTGTGTGTGTTACCAGTCTCTGCATGGTCTTGACATGCGTGGGGTTGATAGAAAGGGCCTCTTCGTACCAGCGCTTGGCTTCGTCCACGTTGCCCCTGAGCTCAGCGATCTGGCCCCTCATGTACAGCACGTTATGGGATGTGGGGAAGAGGTTGGAGGCTTCCTGCGTGCAGGCCGAGGCCTCGGCCGGCTTCGACATGCCGGTGTAAACCTCAGCTGAGGAACACGGAGGAGACCAGCTTTACTGCAGGCTTTTATGGCACATTTCTATGGCACACCATGCTACAAAGATTTAGTGAAAAGGTCTGTTAGTTTGAACACTTGTAATCTTAGTGTGAGAAGTGGATGTGGAGAAGAGATTCCTCTCCACTAGTTCCTGTCCTCAGAAGCTCAATGACTCACTGCCTCACGCTGCCGGTTCACATCTAGTCATCAGAAAGTAAATGCATACATTCTGAAACAGACACTGAATCCACTTTAATTATGTGGTGACCCCTCAGATATATCCCAGAAGCCCTTGTGGGAGGCCAGACCCCCAGGTTGGGAACCACACAGATGATTCTGATGGAAGGGTCAAGCTATTACCAGTGACCTACCAATTAATAATCAGTGAGGCATCACAGGACCTGTACGTTGATGCGATAACTAAACTCTAAATCAGAGCCAGCTGAGACGGCAGGAGACGCGGGTCATGTATGTCATGTATGTCATGTATGTCATGTATGTCATGTATGTCATGCTGACTGTGTGTGCTTACCTGCATGCAGCCAGATCTGAGCCAGGGTCATCCAGGGGTGCATGGGTCCATGTTTGGGGGCGCTGCTCTGCAGCGAGGAGGCCACCTCGGACAGAGCCTGCTCCACACGGCTGGCTGCTATGGACGTGGCGTGGACGGAGCCTGGAGAGAGGAGCGTCACACACAATCAAACCAAACACCGCAGAGTTCACTGATCCCCACGGCTTCACAGACAGCAGTCAGTGGAGAAGTTCATCCACACAGCGTTAGAGCCGGCATGAACTCATTGAACTGCCATGCAGAAACACGGTCAGCCTGCACGCTGCTGGTTAGTACTGAAGGTCCACAGCATCATATCCTCACATGTCACACACATGAATACGTGAACCTTCCAATGCCTCTGTTTGATAGTGATACTCTTCTTACAACTGATTCCATGCTTTCCATATGTCCATGTGTGCTTTTGACCAACATGATCTAATAGAGATAAAGATGACGACTGCTATAAAGACATTGCTAGACTTCCATTTTGGCTTTGGCTGGTTTAGCTTTGTAGAAGCAGCCTGAATGGATTATACAACACGTTCATATGTTTATATCCTAAACACGGACGGAATTCAACATGACCGACGGTCGCAGCTCGCTGGAAGAAAAGCTTTGGTTTAATAAAACGTCACTGCCATGTGTGTAAGTCCTCTTCCTGTTTGGATGTGTGTGTGTGTGCGTGTGTGCAGGGAAGGATTTAACATGTATCTACATATTATATTAAGGCTGTGTGAAGGGCTTATTGTAAGAATATATGATGTCAGCATGGAGCAGCACACACATGTTGGCTGTGTTTTGTTCCCTACATGAAACTCATGTTGATGAAATGATAAACACCCTTATAGACATAACTCATAGACATTCGGCCGAGCCTCGACAGCGAGAGGAAAAGGAGCTTTTCACTGATTGGTCGGTTGGAGAAATAGGAAATTGTACTGTAGATCTTCATGAGGATTGCTTTCATTTGACCATTTTGTGCCCCTAATACTCAAGTCAATGTATCGATATGTATTAATTTAAAGAAACAACAACATAATAAATCAATCTACAGAATCCCTGAGAAGTGAGAGAATCTAGTGATCCATTGTCTGATCTAAATAGTTTTCTGTCGTGTTTGTGACTGAAGAACAGGTGAAAAATGTTTCTGAATGTTGTTTTCATCCTTTCTGTCAGGATGTGTTCTGTTTGCCGTTGTAATACTGACTTTGGCCACAAGAGGCAGAACTTCAGTGGAGTGCTAAACGTGTTTAGGTTTTTTCCCTTTATTTCTCTCCATGAACAGAAGGTACATGGTGTGTTCACAGGTTCTGCAACATCACCGTCATGTCGTTGTTTTGGTGAGAAATATATTTCAGTTAGAACTAGAACACTTCAGCCTCTTGTGGCCAACGTTAGTATTACAACCACTGATCCTGTTGTTACATCATGAACACAGGAGAGAAAACAGAGAACTGGATCACCAGAATGTTTCTGTTCTCACTTCCGTACAGAAGCTTCAGGCTTGTTGTCTAAAACGATAGAAACACGTTTCCCTCAGTGCCGTTCACACGTTTGGAACAGATTACTGAGGAAGTGGCTGAATGTGATTCACACAGCAACACATCAACGCTGAGTTAAAGGGACACACGACTTCAGGAACAATACCGGAATCACCCGGGTGTAAAGGTGCATTTTAACACCACAGGGTGATGGACCGCTATATTTACATCTGTGGAGGGGGAACAGGGTGAACAGGGGGAGCAGGGAGTTACAGGGTGAACAGGGGGAACAGGGGGAGCAGGGGGTTACAGGGTGAACAGGGGGTTACAGGGTGAACAGGGGGAACAGGGTGAGCAGGGGGTTACAGGGTGAACAGGGGGAACAGGGGGAGCAGGGGGTTACAGGGTGAACAGGGGGTTACAGGGTGAACAGGGGGTTACAGGGTGAACAGGGGAAACAGGGGGTTACAGGGTGAACAGGGGGAACAGGGTGAGCAGGGGGAACAGAGGGAACAGGGTGAGCAGGGGGAACAGAGGGAACAGGGTGAACAGGGGGAACAGGGTGAGCAGGGGGAGCAGGGGGAACAGAGGGAACAGGGTGAGCAGGGGGAGCAGGGGGAACGGGGAACAGGGTGAGCAGGGGGAACAGGGTGAGCAGGGTGAACAGGGGGAACAGGGTGAGCAGGGTGAACAGGGGGTTACAGGGTGAACAGGGTGAACAGGGTGAGCAGGGGGAACAGGGTGAACAGGGGGAACAGGGTGAGCAGGGGTTACAGGGTGAACAGGGTGAACAGGGGGAACAGGAGGAACAGGGTGAGCAGGGGGAACAGGGGGAACAGAGGGAACAGAGGGAACAGAGGGAACAGGGTGAGCAGGGTGAACAGGGGGAACAGGGGGTTACAGGGTGAAAAGGGGGTTACAGGGTGAACAGGGTGAGCAGGGGGAACAGGGGGAGCAGGGTGAACAGGGTGAACAGGGTGAGCAGGGGGAACAGGGGGAACAGAGGGAATAGAGGGAACAGGGTGAGCAGGGGGAACAGGGGGAGCAGGGGGAACAGAGGGAACAGGGTGTGCAGGGGGAACAGAGGGAACAGGGGGAACAGGGGTTACAGGGTGAGCAGGGGGAACAGGGTGAGCAGGGGGAACAGGGTGAGCAGGGGGAACAGGGGGAACAGGGTGAGCAGGGGGAACAGGGTGAGCAGGGGGAACAGAGGGAACAGGGGGAGCAGGGGGAACAGGGTGAGCAGGGGGAACAGGGGGAACAGGGTGAGCAGGGGGAACAGGGTGAGCAGGGTGAACAGAGGGAACAGGGTGAACAGGGTGAGCAGGGGGAACAGGGGGAACAGGGTGAGCAGGGGGAACAGAGGGAACAGGGTGAGCAGGGGGAACAGGGGGAACAGGGTGAGCAGGGGGAACAGAGGGAACCGGGTGAACAGGGTGAGCAGGGGGAACAGGGTGAGCAGGGGGAACAGGGGGAGCAGGGTGAGCAGGGGGAACAGGGGGAGCAGGGGGAACAGGGTGAGCAGGGGGAACAGGGTGAGCAGGGGGAGCAGGGGGAACAGGGGGAGCAGGGGGAACAGGGTGAGCAGGGGGAACAGGGGGAACAGGGTGAGCAGGGGGAACAGAGGGAACAGAGGGAACATGGGGAACAGGGTGAGCAGGGGGAACAGAGGGAACCGGGTGAACAGGGTGAGCAGGGGGAACAGGGTGAGCAGGGGGAACAGGGGGAGCAGGGTGAGCAGGGGGAACAGGGGGAGCAGGGGGAACAGGGTGAGCAGGGGGAACAGGGTGAGCAGGGGGAGCAGGGGGAGCAGGGGGAACAGGGGGAGCAGGGTGAGCAGGGGGAACAGGGGGAGCAGGGGGAACAGGGGGAGCAGGGGGAACAGGGTGAGCAGGGGGAACAGGGGGAACAGAGGGAACAGGGGTTACAGGGTGAACAGGGTGAACAGGGTGAGCAGGGGGAGCAGGGTGAGGAAAGTATCCTCTTCGGGGAATTTGATCATTTAGTCCCTCATACAACATTTCCAGCGTGTTGGTTCTCAGTTGATTATTTCACTTAAAGCAGTGTTAATAATGGAGATCTTTGTGCTCTTGGAAGCCGTCCTCTCCAGCTTCGCTCTGTTTGGCTTTACTGAACCCAACCGGTTGCTTCACCTGCCTTTTACAACCAACCAGCTGTGAATCACATCAACATCCAAACGTTTGCTTCCTGAATACTTCCACATGGCTTTGTGTCGATGAATTGAAGAATGCTTGTCTTCCTTTAAATCGTATACCGCTGACTGTACTGGGGACAGGCATTGTACATACAGTATATGGGGTTCTGGACAGGTCAACAGAGAGCAGACACATACCGATGGATGGACAAAGCAAGGTCAGATGGAGGTTAGATGGCTACTTACAAACAGAAAACATGGAGGAAAAACCAAGAGTGTTAGCGTCCTGAAGGCCGCCTTGAACAAACGGAGGGATGGGGGACAAAGAAAAAGACGAGTGTTAATGATGAAAGAAAAGAAATGAAACAAATCGATTCTGCACAGAAACCTTCTGGACCACATGGCATGAGACAAGCTGCTTCCTCATGTTGTTATGCTGCAGCCTGTTGACAGAAATGCTGACCGACCAGCTTCATCATCATTCTGCTTCATAACGAGACGTTGGTTTGATTCTTTGCTTTGGCATTTTCAATGACCTCACGACGTTTCTGAACTCACTAACGATGGACACTAAACCTCACTTATCAATGCACTGTGTTCAGTAACTGATCACCCCGATGGACTGTCGTCATCGTAAATGAGATGAAGTAAGTGAATAACAGCGTTGTTAGCAGGAGAGATGGCAACCAGACGAATGAACGTCCTCACAGAAACGTGGAGAGAGGAAGGAGGAGCAGCAACACAACCAGGAGAGCAGATGTGGAGAGGCAGTCAAGCTGCAATACATGAAGTATAAAGTAACCAGAGTCAGCGAGTCCCGTTCACATGTCAGATTCACCATGAAGCACCTCCAGCACTCCTTAGGCTTAAACTGCTTGTTTGTGCTTGTGAGCTCAATGACTCACATTCCAGATTCACCTCGTCTACGATCCCAGAGATAGACGTGAGCGGGTCGGTCCACTCTCTCTGGTACTGAAGTGTGTGGATTCCTGCCTCGTGGCCCTTCTTCACATACAGAGTTAATAAACAGGGTCAGCTCTATCAGGACGACTGCAGCCAACGTTAGTCTGATTCGCTCAGCCTTAAACACACAAGTCAACCCAGCAGCGTCTCCACACCATGCTACCGGCCGAGTGCACTAGAGGAGGATTACAATTGGAGGAGAGCTGGCGGAGAGTCACGTGGTTGCAAAAGGAGTGAGTCCTGGTCTTGGTAGGCCCAGGAGGTGGAGGAGGAGGAGGAGGAGGAGAGTGGAGGGAGGGGTTTTTGGGTGGAGGGAGAGGAGGAGGCTGGAGGACAAAGACGGGGGAAGAAAGGGAGGAAGGGGAGGACAGCGGGGAGGAGAAGGAGGAAATGGTGGATTGGGAGGAGGGGGAGACGGGTTCAGAGCCGGATTGAGAAGAGGAAGAACCTGAGACTAAAACAAAGCAAAAACAACAGAAATGAGTTCAATTCATCCAAAGAAAGGAAGGGAGGGGACACAAGTCACTGGCTCTCGCTTCACAACAAGGTTTCTGAAATTCTGTAAAGTCTAAAGTCTTCCGATCTAGTTTCATAATAACGAGATGAAGCAGCAACTTTTCAACTATATATATATAGTTATATATTATATATATATAATCCTGATTGAACACAGGTACGGGGTCACGGTGAGATGAAGGTGTTGAAGAGGACTGAATGTGCCTACCGGTCTCCGGGTCGCTGAAGTCCGGCAGCGTCATGGCGTTGAGCTGCCGTCGGTCTGCGATGGCTCGGTCCAGCAGGCTGCTGCCACGGCCAGAATCACTGCCACGCAAACACGGGTTACACACCAGCACGGGTGGGTGTGTGTGTGTGTGTGTGTGTGTGTGTGTGTGTGTGTGTGTTTACCTGGGGTTGGTCAGGTTGTAAAAGCTCTTCCAGATCTGCAGCATGTGTTTACAGGTGAGCAGAGCTTCCTCCGGACCTCGGCACATCGACTCCAGCTTCACCTTGGTGTACAGCAGACTGCGACACACACACACACACACACACACACACACATCAGATGAGAGAGATAAAGCCATGTTGTGTGCTGTGAAGGCAGCGTGCCAGCCTCACTTGAAGTTCTCCGGGTACTCGGACAGAGCCATCTCGATGATGTTGAGGGCGTCGTGGTAGTGTTTCTGGGCCGACAGCAGCAGGGCCAGCAGATGAAGGGAGTGGACATCGTCCCCTTGGAGCTGCAGCGCCTGTCGTACATAGCCTAGGGCCTCGGGGATCTACACACAAACACACACCGTCTACAGGTTCACTACAGTCAGGGTGAAAAGATGTGTGATCTGCTGATCTCTGACCCTAGCCGGTTCAGGTGTGTGAAGAACGTGTTACCTGTCTGGACACAGCGAGCTGCAGGGCCAGGTAGAAGGCTGCGAGATGGTCAGTGGGAGACAGACTCTGAGCTCTACGGACACACACAGAATACAACGTTGTGTTTGCATGTGACATGGGAGGGATGGAAGAGAGGAAACAGCAGGGCTCAGTCCCAACCTCTGGAAGGCTCCCAAAGCTTTCCTCTGGTACTCCTCCTGTGTGCTTCGCAGCGACGCTGAACACATGCAGACAGACAGAGGCGTCAAACAAAGAAATGTCTGCTTCATCTTCTCAAATTTCACACATGTGACTTGCTTTGGAGCGGCATTTAGCTCCGCCCTACCATCGGTGGCTTTGAGGCTGTACACCAGCCCGACGGCCAAGTAGCCTTTGGCTCTGAACTCAGCTGCTTTCTCTCCCATGTCGATCACCATCTTTGCAAAGCACTCGCCCTCATCCAACTAGATCCCAGCAGCAGACACACATGGAGATGGAGAAACCAGATGATTAAGACATGAACATCTTCAGGACGGCTGAGGTTCCAGCGACCAGCCTCACCCAGTGCAGCGGGCCGATGCACAGCTTGACAGCCAGCAGTGGGATGGTGGGGTCGTCGGGCTTCAGGCGAATACACTCCTTCAGGACCTTCACAGCTCGAGCTGACTTCCCAGCAGCCATCAGCGAGAGGGCCAGCTGGTACCACAGGTGGAACTCTTCAAAGGCAAACTTCATGGCTCGCTCCAAACACTGGAGACATCGGAAAGAGGACACGGTTCACTCGTGTTCCCGGCCGAGGGAGGTGAACGTGAGGAAAGGTATAGTGTGATTTAATGTGGGTGTCTGATGGGTGGGGGCGGCTCACCTCTGACAGCATCTCGTACTGCCCCCTCCTGCCCAGAGCGATGGTCAGCAGGTCGTACACCACGGACGCAGACTGCAGGCTGATGATGCGGTCGTTGTTGTGTTCAGGGATTCTGCTCAGCACGGCATCACGGTTGGCCTGAACACACAAGCACACACGGAGATCTGGTACTGGGTCAAAGTCAGCTCTCTGGAGGACGGACAGCGTTGTGTCTTACCATGGACTCACTGATGAGCAGCAGCAGCAACGCTTCTTCTGTGTTCTCCTGAGGGCAAAACAGGCTACAGAGGGAGCAGAGGGAGCAGAGGGAGTAGAGGGAGTCGTACAGAGGGAGTAGAGGGAGTAGAGGGAGATGGACAGAGGGAGTAGAGGGAGTAGAGGGAGATGGACAGAGGGAGTAGAGGGAGTCGTACAGAGGGAGTAGAGGGAGTAGAGGGAGTAGAGGGAGATGGACAGAGGGAGTAGAGGGAGTAGAGGGAGTCGTACAGAGGGAGTAGTACAGAGGGAGTAGAGGGAGTCACACAGAGGGAGTAGAGGGAGTAGAGGGAGATGGACAGAGGGAGTAGAGGGAGTAGAGGGAGTCACACAGAGGGAGTAGAGGGAGTAGAGGGAGTCGTACAGAGGGAGTAGTACAGAGGGAGTAGAGGGAGTAGAGGGAGTCACACAGAGGGAGTAGAGGGAGTAGAGGGAGATGGACAGAGGGAGCAGAGGGAGTCGTACAGAGGGAGTAGAGGGAGTAGAGGGAGATGGACAGAGGGAGTAGAGGGAGTAGAGGGAGTAGAGGGAGATGGACAGAGGGAGTAGAGGGAGTAGAGGGAGTCGTACAGAGGGAGTAGTACAGAGGGAGTAGAGGGAGTAGAGGGAGTCACACAGAGGGAGTAGAGGGAGTAGAGGGAGTCGTACAGAGGGAGTAGTACAGAGGGAGTAGAGGGAGCAGAGGGAGTCACACAGAGGGAGTAGAGGGAGTAGAGGGAGTCGTACAGAGGGAGTAGAGGGAGTAGAGGGAGTAGAGGGAGATGGACAGAGGGAGTAGAGGGAGTAGAGGGAGTCGTACAGAGGGAGTAGTACAGAGGGAGTAGAGGGAGTAGAGGGAGTCACACAGAGGGAGTAGAGGGAGTAGAGGGAGATGGACAGAGGGAGTAGAGGGAGTCGTACAGAGGGAGTAGAGGGAGTAGAGGGAGATGGACAGAGGGAGTAGAGGGAGTAGAGGGAGTCGTACAGAGGGAGTAGAGGGAGTAGAGGGAGATGGACAGAGGGAGTAGAGGGAGTCGTACAGAGGGAGTAGAGGGAGTAGAGGGAGTCACACAGAGGGAGTAGAGGGAGATGGACAGAGGGAGTAGAGGGAGTCGTACAGAGGGAGTAGAGGGAGATGGACAGAGGGAGTAGAGGGAGTCGTACAGAGGGAGTAGAGGGAGTAGAGGGAGATGGACAGAGGGAGTAGAGGGAGTAGAGGGAGTCGTACAGAGGGAGTAGAGGGAGTAGAGGGAGATGGACAGAGGGAGTAGAGGGAGTCGTACAGAGGGAGTAGAGGGAGTAGAGGGAGTCACACAGAGGGAGTAGAGGGAGATGGACAGAGGGAGTAGAGGGAGTCGTACAGAGGGAGTAGAGGGAGTAGAGGGAGATGGACAGAGGGAGTAGAGGGAGTAGAGGGAGTCGTACAGAGGGAGTAGTACAGAGGGAGTAGAGGGAGTAGAGGGAGTAGAGGGAGTCGTACAGAGGGAGTAGAGGGAGTCGTACAGAGGGAGTAGAGGGAGATGGACAGAGGGAGTAGAGGGAGTAGAGGGAGTCGTACAGAGGGAGTAGAGGGAGATGGACAGAGGGAGTAGAGGGAGTAGAGGGAGTCGTACAGAGGGAGTAGAGGGAGTCGTACAGAGGGAGTAGAGGGAGATGGACAGAGGGAGTAGAGGGAGTCGTACAGAGGGAGTAGAGGGAGTAGAGGGAGTCGTACAGAGGGAGTAGAGGGAGTCGTACAGAGGGAGTAGAGGGAGATGGACAGAGGGAGTAGAGGGAGTCGTACAGAGGGAGTAGAGGGAGTAGAGGGAGTAGAGGGAGTAGAGGGAGTCGTACAGAGGGAGTAGAGGGAGTAGAGGGAGTCGTACAGAGGGAGTAGAGGGAGTCGTACAGAGGGAGTAGAGGGAGTAGAGGGAGTAGAGGGAGTCGTACAGAGGGAGTAGAGGGAGTCGTACAGAGGGAGTAGAGGGAGATGGACAGAGGGAGTAGAGGGAGTAGAGGGAGTCGTACAGAGGGAGTAGAGGGAGTCGTACAGAGGGAGTAGAGGGAGATGGACAGAGGGAGTAGAGGGAGTAGAGGGAGTCGTACAGAGGGAGTAGAGGGAGTCGTACAGAGGGAGTAGAGGGAGATGGACAGAGGGAGTAGAGGGAGTCGTACAGAGGGAGTAGAGGGAGTCGTACAGAGGGAGTAGAGGGAGTCGTACAGAGGGAGTAGTACAGAGGGAGTAGAGGGAGTAGAGGGAGTCGTACAGAGGGAGTAGAGGGAGTCGTACAGAGGGAGTAGTACAGAGGGAGTAGAGGGAGTAGAGGGAGTCGTACAGAGGGAGTAGAGGGAGTCGTACAGAGGGAGTAGAGGGAGTCGTACAGAGGGAGTAGTACAGAGGGAGTAGAGGGAGTAGTACAGAGGGAGTAGAGGGAGTCGTACAGAGGGAGTAGAGGGAGTCGTACAGAGGGAGTAGTACAGAGGGAGTAGAGGGAGTAGAGGGAGTCGTACAGAGGGAGTAGAGGGAGTCGTACAGAGGGAGTAGAGGGAGATGGACAGAGGGAGTAGAGGGAGTAGAGGGAGTCGTACAGAGGGAGTAGAGGGAGATGGACAGAGGGAGTAGAGGGAGTCGTACAGAGGGAGTAGAGGGAGTCGTACAGAGGGAGTAGAGGGAGTCGTACAGAGGGAGTAGAGGGAGTAGAGGGAGTCGTACAGAGGGAGTAGAGGGAGATGGACAGAGGGAGTAGAGGGAGTCGTACAGAGGGAGTAGAGGGAGTAGAGGGAGTCGTACAGAGGGAGTAGAGGGAGTAGAGGGAGTCGTACAGAGGGAGTAGAGGGAGATGGACAGAGGGAGTAGAGGGAGTCGTACAGAGGGAGTAGAGGGAGTAGAGGGAGATGGACAGAGGGAGTAGAGGGAGTCGTACAGAGGGAGTAGAGGGAGTCGTACAGAGGGAGTAGAGGGAGTCGCACAGAGGGAGTAGAGGGAGTAGAGGAAGTAGATGGACAGGGAGTAGAGGGAGTAGAGGGAGATGGACAGAGGGAGTAGAGGGAGTAGAGGGAGTAGATGGACAGAGGGAGTAGAGGGAGTAGAGGGAGTCGTACAGAGGGAGTAGAGGGAGTCGCACAGAGGGAGTAGAGGGAGTAGAGGAAGTAGATGGACAGGGAGTAGAGGGAGTAGAGGGAGATGGACAGAGGGAGTAGAGGGAGTAGAGGGAGTAGAGGGAGTAGATGGACAGAGGGAGTAGAGGGAGTCGTACAGAGGGAGTAGAGGGAGTCGCACAGAGGGAGTAGAGGGAGTAGAGGGAGATGGACAGAGGGAGTAGAGGGAGTAGAGGGAGTAGATGGACAGAGGGAGTAGAGGGAGTCGCACAAAGGGAGTAGAGGGAGTAGAGGGAGTAGATGGACAGAGGGAGTAGAGGGAGTCGCACAGAGGGAGTAGAGGGAGTCGCACAGAGGGAGTAGAGGGAGTAGAGGGAGTAGAGGGAGATGGACAGAGGGCGTAGAGGGAGTAGAGGGAGTAGATGGAGTAGAGGGAGTAGATGGACAGAGGGAGTAGAGGGAGTAGATGGAGTAGAGGGAGATGGACAGAGGGCGTAGAGGGAGTAGATGGAGTAGAGGGAGTAGATGGAGTAGAGGGAGTAGATGGACAGAGGGAGTAGAGGGAGTAGATGGACAGAGGGAGTAGAGGGAGTCAGCGAGGACGAGAGGGAGGAAAAAGGGAAAAGTGGAGTTATAAAAAGGACATGGCATTAGATTGATTTTAGAGGCGTGCTGGCCGTTCTCCACCACGTTCCAGCTTTAGCATCAACACACCGCCGCGTTCCCACTCACTTCTCTCCCGAGTACACCCGTGGGCGTCGGCTGAGGCTGTAGTTCTTGCTGTGAGTGTGTCCCTGTCGCGTGGGATCGTCCAATGGCGACACGGTGGGCGGGTCTTCCAGAGGGGACCAGTAACTCTGTTCACACATTCCTCTGAGCAAGATCTCTGCAAGCTGTCTGGCTATGGTCTAATCACACACACACACACACACACACACACACACACACACACACACACACACACACAGTTGGCAAAGATACTCTGGTACCAACACAGGAGCAATCTGTCTACTTGGAGCTTACTTTGCTTCTAATATATAATGACATGCACAAACCAAATTAAAATAGAGATGAAAGATAGATATAGATAAAGGTTCGTGGCCGGTTTTGGATCTCTAGCCTGACGTTTAAACTACATCTGCTAGGTTGACTTTGTACAAAAGAAGCACAAAGGTTTGGGACTGGAAGAGGACTTCCTGAGGTGGCCTGGCAAGAACGTTCATATATGTATTTCCAAAAAAGACCAAAGTAGTCCTTTAAGAAAGGAGAAGCATGAGGGAAGTGGTCCATAAAGGGCTCCTCAGAGAGAAGGCGGACCTCCATCACCCCTCACCATGCGGAGGCTCTGCGTGGTTCTGTTCTCCACAGCCCGAAGAATCTCCCGAAAGCGGCCCACGCCTCGGGTCAGGTTGCTATGGCAATGTAGTGAGGAAACAGGAAGGAGGACACTCGTCAGTTTGTGATGTGTGTACGTGTGAATGGAAGATATCAAAAACAGACGTGTGTGCATCATGCATGTGGGAGTTAATGGTGAGTCACATCATCACCAGATGTTTCTTTGAAACTAGAAAGATAGGCGTGAAAATACTGAAAAGGTGTCTCTGTTCTGTGGTTTTCTCTCTGGTCCACCAGCATCCCCCTCTTACCCGTTCTTGAAGTGGATGACGTGGGCTCTCTGCAGGCCTGTCTCCAGGAAGTAGCCCAGTTCCAGGTCCTGGGCAGTAGGACCGGGTTTGGGGCTGCGGTTCTGTATTCCTGCTGACAACGCCTGAACAAACAGACAAAGGACAAAGAAAGAACCTAAATGAATCATGTGTAAAATACTATTATTACTATTATACTAAGCATTTATTTATTATCAAGCTTTATTGGCCTACATTTCTGTTACTTGTTGTGGATGATTAACCCAACGTTGTCAGGAAGAAGTTATGATAGGACTATAATTATTAGGCTCGGGTAGAACCTGTGTTTAAATCTGCTAGTTTAGTGTGTGTTAGTGGCAACTCCACTGAGGTGAAAGGTTATGTTTAATTACAACATCATTAACATGATCTTTATATATACATTAGTATTTCTATGCAGGACTTCAAAGCTGAAACAAAACGTCTGGTTCCAGACTCATTTTAACGTTTGATTTCTATCCTCCTGCCTTTCATTGCAGTGTTGCCGGTTGGTCGTCACGGCGATAATGCAGCAGTGAAAGTTGCACACTGTCAGCAGAGTTGTCATCACTCCCCCACGGGGAAGGCAGAGCATGATTAAGAGAAAAGCCATTATAGACTACCAGTGAGGTCTGACCTTCTCAGCCTCCTGCAGGTAGAGCAGAGCAATGTCTCCAGACTTCTCATAGCAGGTGATGATGTCCTGCTCCCGGTCTGGGGTGCTCCTATTGGACGCCGGCGACCCGGTGTTCTTATTGGACAGAGCCGGAGAGGTGGCTGGGACCTTCTCGTAGCACAGTCCTGGGAGGAGAGGAAGAGTGCTCAGTGACGGAAAACGGAGACAAAGGCCCCAGGTCACTGATCAGAGTTCTTATTGGAGCATCGCTGCATTAGTGAGGAAGATGACACCACTCTACTGATGACTGCTGTTCAAACCAAGCTGCTGTGTGCCTCAAAACAGAATCAATTATTTACTTCACATTCACATCCTTCAATCATTAATGACTGAAAGCAAATAGTATTCTATTACACAGATGAATAAAAGACAACCTCAGAGTTTTTTGTGTTCTTCTTCCCTCGGCGTAGCGAGGCTCACAGGCCTGACTCAGCAAGACCAACCTTAAACATCCAGCACCTTCCCAGATGTGTGAGGAGATGTGGGTTAACTTGCACCTTCCAAGATGTGTGAGGAGATGTGGGTTAACTTGCACCTTCCCAGATGTGTGAGGAGATGTGGGTTAACTTGCACCTTCCCAGATGTGTGAGGAGATGTGGGTTAACTTGCACCTTCCCAGATGTGTGAGGAGATGTGGGTTAACTTGCACCTTCCAAGATGTGTGAGGAGATGTGGGTTGACTTGCACCTTCCAAGATGTGTGAGGAGATGTGGGTTAACTTGCACCTTCCCAGATGTGTGAGGAGATGTGGGTTAACTTGCACCTTCCAAGATGTGTGAGGAGATGTGGGTTAACTTGCACCTTCCAAGATGTGTGAGGAGATGTGGGTTAACTTGCACCTTCCCAGATGTGTGAGGAGATGTGGGTTAACTTGCACCTTCCCAGATGTGTGAGGAGATGTGGGTTAACTTGTTTCCACTGTGAAACAGCCACAAAATAACATTCTGATTGAGGACTTTGTGCCCTGCTCTTCGTTAACTCTTGTTTATCGTTTCATGATGACTGATTATCTATTATTCAAGAGGAACCAGAGAGCCTGCCGTGTTGTTGATGACCGGTGACGCTGCGCTGCCATCATGTGGAGCAAAGCGGTAGTGCAGCGGCTAAGGCTGACTGGAGGATGTGAACATGGGCCGAGGGCTCGCTGTGTGTCAGAGTGTGTGTTTCTACCTTTAGTGGCGTATGCCTCTGCTATCATGGACAGTCGGTACACAGGAGCTCCCCCCAGCTGCATGTCATCCAGGCTGACCCTGCTGTAGTGACCTGTCAATCCAGTTAGAAATCAATCAGCGCAGCAGGATTTATATGGTTGTTTAATGACACCGAGGTTGGATTAGTAGCATCACACAAAGAAATCATCCTAAATGTGAGTGAATGGAAGGAGTGTGGGTTACCTAAGGCATCTCTGTATTCTCCCTCCACGTAGCAGAGTTTGGCCATCAACAGACTGGCTTCCTGGAGGTAATCGGCCTGCAGGACAGAACATGTTCCCTTTTTAAATTCACGTCTTCACTGTCATTTGATTTATTCTCTACAGATTTTTAAACACCTGAACACCACGTTTTGTGGCACTAAATTCTGTGACGCAATGTATTTGATTCGTAAATTAATTAGAAACAAAGTGACAACAGTTTCTACATGAAGCAAAGCAGGTAAGCCTCCTCTTCCACAGTTACCTTGAGATTCCCTCTGTCCAGAGCCGCAGTGAGGTGTTTCCTGACCTCCACCAGTTTAGGGCGTGGGCCCCTGGGACTGGCTCCCTGTTTGATGGGGTTCTCCTTCAGGTACGTCTGAAGCTTGCATTCCCCCAGCAACAACTCCCCGAGGTCATCTACACACACACACACACACACACACACACACACGTTAGGACACATCATGACTATAACAGCCTCGTCCATCACTGTAAAGGAACGGTATGTAGCATTTGGGGGGGATTTACTGGCAGATACTTTGGTGTCTATGTCTATCTAAACATGGAGAAGGTCCTCTCCACGTGTGTCTACAGTAACCCAGAACAAACAAGCCTAAGATCGGGGCGAGTTTATAGTTTCAGCTGCAATCTGCAGCGTGACCACCAGATAACACCACAGTGCACCTTTAACAGCCTCGAGGTAGTCAGTCCAGCATCAACCTGCCAGCTCTAAGGATAATCAATCATTCATCTCAGAGCGATACAAGCATATATATATATATATATATATATATACTATAGTATGAAGGTCAAGATCAATCTAAAAGAATTCACTCCAATTTAAAATCAAGATTCATCTAAACAGGACCATCTGCTCTGTCTGATGACAACGAGAACCCTTTAAAAGAAACGTAAGGGTTCTCCTGGTCAGCTGAGCTCACACACACACACACACACACACACACACACACACACACACACACACACACACACACACACACACACACCAGCTGAGCTCACACACACACACACACACACACACACACACACACAGACACACACACACACACACACACACACACACAGACACACACACACACACACACACACACACACACAGACACACACACACACACACACACACACACACACACAGACACACACACACACACACACACACACACACACACACACACACACACACACACACACACACACACACACACAGCTGAGCTCACACACCGACACACACACACACACACACACACACACACACACAGACACACACACACACACACACACACACACACACCAGCTGAGCACACACACACACACACACACACACACACCAGCTGAGCTCTCACACACAGACACACACACACACACACACACACACACACACACACACACACACACACACACACACACACATACCAGGTAAACCATGTGATGGGTGTGTTTCCAGGGTCAGAGGGTGAAGCGAGCGGTAATCCCGTTCCTGATGCCAGTCAGTGACCAGAGCTCACATGAGCCAAAATCCATCCCATAATGGCAGCGTTTGTGTCCAGAAAACAACATTCACATCTTGCTAATCAACTGTAAATACAAGCCGGTGGTTCCCTGCAGAACAAGTTCCCTGACTGCTTCTTGGCTGTGTTGCTCAGCTACATTTAAAATAAATCCATACAGCTCTGTATGTTTGGTCAATACTTTCTGTAATCTCTCAAACTATTTTCCATAAATAACTGACTCCGAGGCCAGTGTACTGCATGCAGCTGTTAATGAGTAAAGTTGTATGTTACATATTATGTCTGCTGCTGTGAACACGCAGCATCCAAAGATGGCCGCTCCTCGTTTCAGCGGACGAGCGAGCCAGGGACAGAGAGGGAACGGCGATGGTCAAGCAGGTGAGAACAAAGCAGTGAATCAGAGAATGGAAGGTTATTTTTAGACATGTCCTGAACACGGCAAAGTAAGAAGAGAGAAAACAGACGTGACACACTTCCAGTGTTTGGAAAGGCTATACAAATCAAATGTATCACTATTCTTATTATTATTTAGAGTTGTTTGAGAGTCTGGACTGTGTTTTTGAAATGATATCTGCATGTTATACATTTACCAGGAGGCTGTCTCACCGCTGACCCGTACCCAGCATCACTATTGGCTGTATGATGTCACAGGTCAGTGTGCTGGGGAACACCACTCAGTGATGTCACAGGAACAACGTTTCTAGAGAGTTTACTTACTTCTGACAGAGTTCCCAAGTCAAATGTCAGATTCCCTGACGTTTCCTGACTTCCACCGACTAAAAGCTGCATTTCCATGATGAACGGTGAACAGACCACCTTTGTGTTGAGCAGACAGAAACAGCCACCGTGTTGTTAACACATTCATTCGTCAACTTTAGGTCCAAACGTTTTTACTGCTTAATAAACATGCACTGCACATTTATTGTGTCATTTGTCATTGATGAGAGGTAAATTGGCACTGAAATACTGAGTAACCATAACAACCAGTAAAGAAAAATACAGCATGGGATCTATTCCATTTTAATTAAATACTTCTGACTATACCTCCTCCTGTACTCCTTCATGTACTTCCTCCTGTACTCCCTCCTGTACTTCTTCCTGTACTTCTTCCTGTACTCCTCCTGTACTTTCTCCTATACTTGTTCCCGTACTCCCTCATGTACTTCTTCCTGTACTTCCTCATGTACTTCCTCCTGTACTTCTTCCTGTACTCCTCCTGTACTTTCTCCTATACTTCTTCCCGTACTCCCTCATGTACTTCCTCCTGTACTCCCTCCTGTACTCCCTCCTGTACTTCTTCCTGTACTCCTCCTGTACTTTCTCCTATACTTGTTCCCGTACTCCCTCATGTACTTCTTCCTGTACTTCCTCATGTACTTCCTCCTGTACTTCTTCCTGTACTCCTCCTGTACTTTCTCCTATACTTCTTCCCGTACTCCCTCATGTACTTCCTCCTGTACTCCCTCCTGTACTTCCTCATGTACTCCCTCCTGTACTTCTTCCTGTACTTCCTCATGTGCTTCCTCCTGTACTCCTCCTGTACTTCCTCCTGTACTTCCTTATGTACTCCCTCCTGTACTTCCTCATGTACTTCTTCCTGTACTTCCTCATGTGCTTCCTCCTGTACTCCTCCTGTACTTCCTCCTGTACTCCCTCATGTACTCCCTCCTGTACTTCCTCATGTACTCCCTCCTGTACTTCCTCATGTACTTCTTCCTGTACTTCCTCATGTACTCCCTCCTGTACTTCCTCATGTACTCCCTCCTGTACTTCTTCCTGTACTTCCTCATGTACTTCCTTCTGTACTTCCAGTAGAGCGGTTTACAAGTCAGGCATCAGCAGGGAGTTTGACAGCTAGCATGTAGCACGTTTTAGCATCTGAACTGTAAGACGTGTTAGCAACAGAGAGGCGAAGCGTTCCTGTTACTAGATGTTACTATGCTGTATACTGATCATTAATAGCTGCTTAATTAATCATACGAGTCAAACGAAGACAATGTTGAAAGCAGAGCTGTCAGACTACAAGCGGAGTCCTCCGTACCTTTAAATCACACTAGCGGATACACACCAGACCAGACCGGACAGGACCAGACCAGACCACAACAGACCCCCAAACACCGGGGTAAAACTCCTCGTGAAAGTATGGGAGTCTATGTGCGAGCTCTAGCGGGAGCAGCGCCGCGCCGGAGAGCTCCCGGCGTCGGCCGCCGCTGCCAGGAAGCACCGAGGACTCGGACCGAGGGGAAGGCCTGACGGCTGAATGAGCCGACAACAGTCTTACCGTTAGATATGAGCTTGGCCGACAGCTGTCGCACCAGCTCCGGGATCTTGTCCCACTGGCTCTCGGAGCGGCACCGCTCGATCTCGGTCTCCAGGCGCGAGCCGGACTTCCTCGCGGTCATGTTTGAGAGCGGGACTGGACCACAACACCTCCAGACTCAGACGATCCCTCTCGCGAGCGTCAAACTGCCGCGGAGTACTAGCACTTCCGCGCCATACCTTCAAAATAAAGCTCTGATTACCAACGTTTGCAAATTTGACGACATTAAAAAGTATAAAAACGTATAATCCGTTGTGTTTGACGACACAGCTTGCAATTTGCATTTTGGTGTAATCAAATTACCCAAAGACTTAGGTCATCTTTCTGTAGTGCCCTTTGTTTTAACATTAGTTTGATAACAGGCTACAATGAGCAACACCACAGTGTAAACATACTCAAATACAGGGAAATGCGTTCAAAATTGTACTTGTGCAAAGGTATTATCAACTGCACTGAGAGTATAAAAGCAAAGGTGCTCACAAAGCATGCAAAATGGCCTCTGTCAGAGTTAAATTGTATTGTTGGATTAATGATGCTTAATGAAAACGTATTCTATATGCTGATGGATGGTTTGATTACCTTAAGTGCCTCCAATTGCTCATGTTTTTAAAATCTTAATATGCAGAGTAACCATAGCTAAGCTATAAAATAAATGTAGTGGAGTATAAAGTACAACATTTTCCTCTTAAATCTATCTTAGAAGATACAACATAAAATGTGTACAGCACTTGAAAAGTGTTGTATTCAGACACTGTATATAATTATTTTTTTTGACTTTTTGATTATCATCTTCATTAGTTTTAGTTTTTTTTCTTTCTATATTTGTCTCGCTTCCACCGAATGTCTAACTAATTATATTATATTATTTATGTATTGTTTGTTATTGTTCTCTTCTTGCTCATTTACACGTGTAAATATCGATCAACAATGAGTCAAATGTTTATTTTCTTGATTCTTGATCAAATCAGTAAAATACATTTCTTTAAAACGAGTATGTTAAATGTACGTCTCTATTTGAAAGTGGGAAAAGGAATTCATATTGTGCCTTTCAGTTTCCACCTATACAAGAATGTACAGTAGATATCCGTTAATGTGAAGCTTTTATTCTGAAGGAAGCAGGGCGGAAGTGGCGTCAGTGGGCTGCGGTGAGCTGGCAGGGACTGACATGGCGGATCTGTCGTTGTATTTAACTAACGCCAATGTTTCACTGGGCCAAACTATGGAAACCGACAAGGTTAGTTCGTGCGATGCTGTTTTCGACACTTTCCCTGTTTGCGAATGGAGAACTACAAGTATTTATTACTGAATAGTTAGCTACTTCCTTAGCATAACAGCTAATCGTAAACAAACACAAAGGAGCTAAATGAAGCTAACTTATGAGGCGTGATATTTGGAAGGCTTGACTTTACCGGTACTTTGCCGTGTCGGCGGGTGGTGTGGTGGTTAACGCGAGTTAAACGACTCGGGTTGTATGAGCCGAACACGCCCGTGACGTCACCGGGAGGACCTGTTAGCATGTGTGCGCCCTGTCCTCCACAGAGGGAGGCCGACTTCGAGGGGGTGGACATGGGAGACTGCGGGCTGAGGCGAGGCGGGGGGAAGCTGCCCCGCAGGACCATCTTCTTCGCCAGTGGGGAGACCATGGAGGAGTACAGCACCGACGAGGAGGAGGCGGAGGAGGAGCGGCCCGTGGACAGGGAGGTCCTCCCTGTCGATCCGGTAGGTTGGCATGGAAACGAGATGAAGGGTGCGAGAGGCTCAGATGCGCTCACATCCTGTTAGGTGCAGAAGGTCGGGCTGTCAGCACGAGGACTATAGTATCTGCTATAGTACACATACATTTAACCCATCTCATGATGCAGTGTGATCTCAGATCAGTAGACCTGTGGTCAAATTCTCATGTTCTCTTCATGCACATTTTAGTCCAAACTGGCCTGGGCTCCATATTTCTGGTTCCATATGTGGAGAATGGGCACCTCCACTATCTCAGGTAAAGTAGTCTGCTGTGTCTGTCTCTATGCTCGTAAGTACCAATCACATCTCACCAGGTCCTGACATATCAGACGTGTTTCCAGACGGGAAGTCAGAAATACTGTGTTGGCAGAGTTATACAATCAGATGCTGCTTCACAGCGTGTTTCACACTGTCTTTGTATTAGATTTGCTTCATATCAGGCCCCCACGAGATAATCACACAAAACACCAGCTAGGTGAGGCGACGATGTCTTAGTTGTGTGTGTTTTGTTTCCTACAGTGTGTGACTACATGGGAGAGAAGCTGGCCTCTATGTTCGGCATTACTACTCCCAAATACCAGTATGCCATCGATGAGTACTACCGTATAAAGAAAGAGGTAGGAGACACACACATGCTTGACTTTACATATGTAAATATAAATAATCTGGAGGAGGCAGCACCAAAACCCCACCACTGTCCAATGCGTGTTAATGTTTGTGTGACCCACACTGGTGTTCTCCTGCAGGAGGAGGACGAGGAGGAGGAGAACCGTCTGGCCGAGTCGGCGGAGCTCCGGTTTGAGCAGCAGCGGCGAGGTGAACAGGAAGTTCCTCCTGCTACGGTGGAGCAGCCGGACGCATCGGGATCCGCCTTCGTCAACATTAGCTTTGAGCTGGAACCTGAACCTCCTCTGAACGCAGCCCCGCCTCCCCTCCCCTCCTAGAAACACATCCACACAGGTCTATCCCTCAGCTAAACACTACTCGACATAGCTCCAATGATTAATAATTATACTGTATTTTTCTATGCTTTTTTAAAAGGATATCTTAATACACAGTGCAGGGACGAATGCAAAGGGCTGCAGACGTGACTGCTCTCGCCCTATCTGTGAATGAACATGCGTTTATGTGTGAAACGGAAGGCTGGGATTTATCATTAACTGTGCGTTGACTAGTCACGGCTCATCTCACCTTTTAATTGATGTCGTTTGAGAAAGTGAAATAAATGATGGAGAAATAGTCCAATCTCCATTTTCTCATTGGGCCCCCTCCTGCTACACGCAGCAACACCAGCCGGACTTTTCATGAGTTGAGCCGGTTTAGTAAAGGCCTCACACGGCACCTCTCTCTCTTCTCTGACATCACACCTCTGACATCACACCGCGCAGGTGGAGAAGAGCTGGCCAGCTTCGACTCCAAGTTCAAAAGATTCTTTCCACTCTTCTGAAGGGGACTCGTGCTGTGTCATTAATTAGGAGGCTGGTTCAACCAAGAGCTATATTCAAATGTTTGTTCATATATTTAGTATAATATCTCCTTTCCCTCCAGAGCATGATCTGCCTGCTCAGATGTGTCATTCTATTAAACATGTACTGCTTCGTTACTCAAATGTACTGATGACTGATGCTGTACCTTCACGTGGTGAGTTCATTTCATATGAATGTTCGGCCGAGCAGCAGGCGGAGCGCTGAGACTGAGCTGTCATAAGCTTCTTATTGATTATTTATATCTGATGAGGTGGCGACAGGCCTCAGATCTCAGGTCAGCAGGTTCCGGTGAAAATGAAATCCCAACACATCAAACCACAATACCAACTTGGTGTGTGAATGTCTTCCTCTGGCCAATGAAGGATGTTGTTATAATATATATGTATATGCAAAAAGTGACTTACATGGACCTTTGATGAATACATATTTATATTTTCTGTGTTAATAAAACATTCAGAAGGTGGATTTTGTTGTTTGTTTTTATCCATAATACAACAAATGCATTATCCCAGCGTGTATAAAGGAATAAACCAGTACCTGTGGGCTGCTGGAGGTAGAGTCTGGGTGAGGCTGGGCCGCATCAAGTATTCCAAAAAAATGTACAACCGATCCAATCTTCTCAATCTTTACTAATAACAATTAGTTATTAACTAATAACGATTCAGAACATGCAGATCATGCACGTCAGAACATAGGCTTCTCTTACTTCCTCCTACTATATACTATATATATATATATATATATATATATATATACACACACACACTATATTCAGGTGTGCTCAATAGTCCAGAAATGACTGTACAAGTGACCAACGTTGCTAATTCATGTTGTTACGAGCCTGAGCTATGGTAGCCCACTAGCGTTAAAAAATACAAAACACAAAGGGCAACTACTCGAAATGTGCGGGCGGCAAGAACACCAAGCTTTGACTTCAAGTTGGCCCCCGGGCCGCGAGTCTGAGAGCCCTGGTCTAAACCAAAACACGGTTTCTGTTTAACGTTAACATGACAGGATTCAGACCGCTGGAAGTCCGACGTTAATCCAAACTGCACCAAGTTAGAAAGAGGTTAAACATGACCATTCTGCTGGTTAGTCATGTGATCCACTGTTAATAGAAAAGTATTGATTATAATCAGTAATTTACTATATATATATATATATATATATGTATATATATATATATATATATACACACACACACATATACATACTACATATAAATATATATATATATATATATACATACAAACACACACACACACGCACACACGCACACATATATATTTGTATTTTCTCACACCTGACTCCAGCGGTTGTAAATGAAAAGTGACATTTCAGTATAATCACACGATGAAACATTTATTTAAAAGGAGGTCAATGACTGAACAGACATTTGGTCTTTACAGGGAACAATGAGCTGCTTTTCCTTCTTCATCCAGTACATTTGTTTCCTGGACCCTCCGAGGGACCCGAGCCCCTCTGGTTAGGCAGGAAGGGTTTCAGGGTTTCAGGGTTCAGGGTTCAGGGTTCAGGGTTCAGGGTTCAGGCCCGGACTGATAACAGTCTCCATCACAACATGACCCGAGTCCTCCTCAGCTGTCGTCGAGCTCAGCTGTGTTGCTGCCGTCGCCGTCGTTGGTGACCAGCACCTCTCTGTTCTCGTAGGTCCAGAAGCCGTTGAGGTCGATCAGGATGCTGCTGACGGTATCGCCCTGGCAACTGTTCACCAAGTCCTGGAGAGTGATCTTGTAGGGGTCTTTAGGCTTCACCATGTCAAAGATCTCATCCTGCGGAGAGGCAGTGTGCAAAATGTTTAACCTCAAAACAAGAATTTCTCCATTTGGAGACATCAAGTGGCAGAATGTTATTTCAGTTCATTACTGGAAACACATTAACAGTAACATTCAACATCAATTATAGCAGGTTGTGCACCAGGGTCAGCATGTTAAAGAAACCTGTGTGTGTGTGTGTGTGTACCATTTACCTTGACGTCCTGGAAGGTGACCGGCTCCTGACCATGAAGCTTCATCTGCTCCTGGATGGCCTGAACAACAAACACACACAGCAGTGAGTGTGTGTAAGTGAGTGAGTAAGTGAGTAAGTGAGTGAGTGAGTGAGTGAGTGAGTGAGTGAGTGAGTGAGTGAGTGTGAATGTGTGTAAGTGAGTGTGAATGTGTGTGAGTGAGTGAGTGAGTGAGTGAGTGAGTGTGAATGTGTGTGAGTGAGTGTGAATGTGTGTGAGTGAGTGAGTAAGTGTGTGTGTGAGTGAGTGTGAATGTGTGTAAGTGAGTGTGAATGTGTGTGAGTGAGTGAGTGAGTGTGAATGTGTGTGAGTGAGTGTGAATGTGTGTGAGTGAGTGAGTGAGTGAGTGTGAATGTGTGTGAGTGAGTGTGAATGTGTGTGAGTGAGTGAGTGAGTGAGTGAGTGAGTGAGTGTGAATGTGTGTGAGTGAGTGTGAATGTGTGTGAGTGAGTGTGAATGTGTGTGAGTGAGTGAGTGAGTGTGAATGTGTGTGAGTGAGTGTGAATGTGTGTGAGTGAGTGTGAATGTGTGTGAGTGAGTGAGTAAGTGAGTGAGTGAGTGAGTGAGTGAGTGTGAATGTGTGTGAGTGAGTGTGAATGTGTGTGAGTGAGTGTGAATGTGTGTGAGTGAGTGAGTGAGTGAGTGAGTGTGAATGTGTGTGAGTGAGTGAGTGAGTGTGTGTGTGAGTGAGTGTGAATGTGTGTAAGTGAGTGTGAATGTGTGTGTGTGAGTGAGTGAGTGAGTGAGTGTGAATGTGTGTGAGTGAGTGTGAATGTGTGTGAGTGAGTGAGTGAGTGAGTGAGTGAGTGAGTGAGTGTGAATGTGTGTGAGTGAGTGTGAATGTGTGTGAGTGAGTGTGAATGTGTGTGAGTGAGTGAGTAAGTGAGTGAGTGAGTGAGTGAGTGTGAATGTGTGTGAGTGAGTGTGAATGTGTGTGAGTGAGTGTGAATGTGTGTGAGTGAGTGAGTGAGTGTGAATGTGTGTGAGTGAGTGTGAATGTGTGTGAGTGAGTGTGAATGTGTGTGAGTGAGTAAGTGAGTGAGTGAGTGAGTGAGTGTGAATGTGTGTGAGTGAGTGTGAATGTGTGTGAGTGAGTGTGAATGTGTGTGAGTGAGTGAGTAAGTGAGTGAGTAAGTGAGTGAGTACGTGTGTGTGTGAGTGAGTGTGAATGTGTGTGAGTGAGTGTGAATGTGTGTGAGTGAGTGTGAATGTGTGATCTTCTATTTCTGATCCTCATGAAAACATTAAATATAAGCTTGACTTGAAAAGGAGGTCTGAGAGGATGGTTTACCCTGAAGAAGTAGTTGAGTGAGAAGACGTTGAGGTGTCCTTGGTTGTCCATGTCCAGGAGTTTGAATATATACTGCAGCGCTGCCGGCTCCTTCCTGTTTTCTAGTGCCAGCACAAAGTCGAGATAGGTCTTGTAGTCCTGAGATAGAAGAAGTAAAAGTACCTTTTAGACACACAGAGTCTGCCACCTGAGGGAGGGGGTGAGACAGTGACCCACACCACCACCCTTACACCACCACCAGACCTGGACAGCTGAGCCGCCCTCTCTCTATCCTACGAGATCTGGAACGTACCATTTCTCCATCGTAGGTGAGGCACTCCTGGAACACCCGGTCCAGGAAGACCGAGGTGAGCGTTGCTGTGCCGTAGCGTGACAGCTCCTCTTTGCTCAGCATGCCGTTGTGGTCCTTGTCCAGGTTGAGGTATTGGCCTGATCCAGATCCAGAACAGAAACACAAGCACAGCCAGTGGCTCTATTGATAGGGATTCTTACAAAGACGAACCCAAGCGACTGTGTTTCTATTGGTCCAGATCCACCACATTCTTTCCATTTAGCTGGCAGGGATCTTTGTAAAGAGGTCATTCCTGAGGATCACTGAGGTTTCCTCACCGTAGACTCTGAGAGCCGAGGGGGCTGAGAACCAGTTGGACTCCTGACTCTCTTTAGAAAGCTCCTCGTCTCTCAACTAAGACGGAAGACAGAAGACGAAACATGACATCAGCCTTTACACAAAGTGTTGCTGAACAAACTAGAATGTGCCCATTAAAACCCCGCTTTAATCCACATGACAGACATAACATGAAACGTCTCAGTATATTTATCAGTACCTCTATTCCTGGGCTGTCCCTTTAAAAACATGCTGCTGCCTCTTTAACTTGCTAGCAAACTAAAAGATGTGTAACATTTTATCACATATACCGACACAATCGGTTGCAAACTATGATTTAACACATGCAGGGTTGAACTAACTAACGGTTAGGAAGTGTTTCTACCTCCAATAAGTCGTCCAGGAAACTGCAAGCCAATATATCCTGGATTTTAATCTTCCCTGAAGAAGAAGAAGAAGAAGACATTATGGACACTGAGCGGTGCATCCTGGACCTGTGCAGGGTTCAGGCTCACCTGTTCGGAGCGGGTCGAGGAAGAAGAAGAACTTGCGAACAGCTGTGCAGACGTAGAACGAGTAGAAGGACTTCTCCAGTCCGTCCAGCTGAGGCAGAGTCGGGATCAGCTCCAGGATGTAGTTTTCAAGATCCTACACAGAACAATGGCATTCCTTTTGTTTAAATGTCCTCGTTACTTCAAAGAGGTGTGGCTGGTTGTGGTTCGTGATGGAAAGGCTTACCGACTCTCTGAGGTGGCCCTGTCCCGCAACATCATACAGACTCAGACCGATCCGGGTCTGATGCAGCCACACTGCAGAGACAGGGAATACCAATGCTTCACCACTTCAGGGACAAACACCAAAACCAAACATGAAGGGACCTGCATGTCACCAAAGCTCAGGAAAACTGTCTATCTATATTTGTACTATTGTACTTCTTTATGTTGCATGTGAAGGTGAAGCTTCGGACCTTTCCTCATGACGTAGTTAAAGAACTGCATGATGGAGATCCTGCCGTAGGGGTCGCTGTGGAACAGTTTGGAGTAAACTCTGGCCGTGAAGAATTTTCTGGTGAAAGAGGAGAGAAAGGGGCGAGATGGCGTTATCTCAGATCCAGGTTTATCCACCTTCACGCCTCCTGGTGCAGAAACGATGACACGCTCGAAGCCATCCACTTGCGACACTCAAATCTATATGGAGCCATCACCAGATGACTATCGCCCCACAGCCACAGACCAAGGCCATTGTGTTCAGTGCTAAAAAAAGAAAAGGGTGAAAGGTACCCGACACCTTCAACGTCTGTCCCTGAAAACCAAACACCGAGCCAGAAATCTGGGGTGATGGGGTTGATCCCGATCTACATTTCCACAGCTACATCAAATCACTCAGAGAACTCAATGCAAGGCCTAGAAAAACGTACATGCTTTTATTACTAGGAACGGTCTTCGTCAGCTGCAACTGGTTCAGAACACTGCCGAGTTTAAGACCAAAAACACCAGCCCTTACACAAGCTCCCTGTATGTCAGAGAAGAAACCACCACACGGCTCACGTACGTCCCTGAAATGCTTCTAGACCGAGACCACCTGGGACCGGTTCCCAGAGTCACTAAACACGGGAATGCAGGATTGGGCTACTAAAGACAAGATTTATAACTCTGACCACTTTAAACCCTTTATGTCTGCCTCCTGCATGACATGTGCTCTATAAATAAACTGGGTTTTCTTCCCCTACGTTCAGACTGTACTGGTCTAACCATCTAGGTCAGATTTCTCTCTGCAATGAAAACACGACTTCCCTCTCCTGTAAACCTGACAGTGAAACACCTGTGTGCACTTCCTGGTTCCAAAGAGACTTTCCATTGCCACACCGTAAATATACAGCATGAAGGTCGGCTTGTTGAATGTGGCCACATGCATCTCTGGCAACCTGCAGCAGCACTGATCACATCTCCAGTACATTTAGGATTGGATGGGTGTTTGCCACCAGAAGGATGTAAAGTCCAGGTGTATAATATTCTCCAGAATCAACCTTTGATCTAGAATGAATCAACGAACGTTGCCAGGAAAACTCAACTTCCTTACTTGCACTTGGGCCCGGCCTGCTCCCCCACCTGCAGGTAGGCTTCATAGCTGATCATGGCCTCCTCTCCACTCACCGGAGGCACCTGGTGCTTATCCAGCAGGAACCACAGATTCTACAGGAAGACGAAGATACAAACAGCCGAGGGACCTCCGCTGCGGTTATTCATGCAGAAGGAAGCCGGACCTATGTTTCGGCCGACCTAACTGTGTTTTACCTGCAGCTCCTCATTATCCAGCAGCTCTCTGCTCTTCCTCTGGAGGAAGACGGCTCTGGATTCTTCTCTCAGTTTCTGAAGTAACATTTCATCCTCTGCTGGGAGCTGCAAAACATCATCATCCTCCAAGTTACTCTCACTTCTGCACATCCTCCTCGGTGGAAAGAAAACCGGTGTACCCTGCAGTAAAAGTACTATTAAACGTGTACCCTGTAGTAAAAGTACTATTAAACGTGTACCCTGTAGTAAAAGCGGGGGATGCTCCTGTAGGACTGGTCTTTGTCGCCTCCTCCCTTCCACTCCGTGTAATATTTGGTGAAGAGCTCCGTTTCCTCCGCTTTCTTCTCCTCGTCGCTCCTGTCATCTGTTTCAGGATGCAGAGGAGGAGCAGTTACTGTTAGTTAGAGTGAGTTACTGTTAGTTAGTTACTGTTAGTTAGTGTGAGTCACTGTTAGTCACTGTTAGTTTCTGTGTGTTAGTGTGAGTTACTGTCAGTTACTGTTACTGTGAGTTAGTGTGAGTTACTGTCAGTTACTGTTACTGTGAGTTAGTGTGAGTTAGTGTGAGTCACTGTTAGTTTCTGTGTGTTAGTGTGAGTTACTGTCAGTTACTGTTACTGTGAGTTAGGGTTAGTTACTGTGAGTTACTGTTAGTTAGTGTCAGTTACTGTTAGTTAGTGTTAGTGTGAGTTAGGGTTAGTTACTGTGAGTTACTGTTAGTTAGTGTCAGTTACTGTTAGTTAGTGTTAGTGTGAGTTACTGTCAGTTACTGTGAGTTAGTGTTAGTTACTGTGAGTTAGTGTTAGTTACTGTGTTAGTGTTAGTAACTGTCAGTTAGTGTTAGTAACTGTGAGTTAGTGTTAGTTACTGTCAGTTACTGTTACTGTGAGTTACTGTCAGTTACTGTGAGTTAGTGATAGTTACTGTGAGTTAGTGTTAGTTACTGTCAGTTACTGTTACTGTGAGTTAGTGTTAGTTACTGTCAGTTACTGTTACTGTGAGTTACTGTCAGTTACTGTGAGTTAGTGATAGTTACTGTTATTTAGTGTTAGTTACTGTCGGTTACTGTTAGTTAGTTACTGTTAGTTAGTTACTGTTAGTTAATGTTGGTTACTGTTAGTTAGTGTTAGTAACTGTTAGTTAGTTAGTGTTAGTTACTGTCGGTTACTGTTAGTTAGTTACTGTTATTTAGTGTTAGTTACTGTCGGTTACTGTTTGTTAGTTACTGTTAGTTAGTTACTGTTAGTTACTGTTAGTTACTGTTAGTGTTAGTTGCTGTGTGTTAGTGTTAGTTACTGTTAGTTAGTTACTGTTAGTTAGTTACTGTTAGTTAATGTTGGTTACTGTTAGTCACTGTTAGTTACTGTGTGTTAGTGTTAGTTACTGTTAGTTAGTTAGTTAGTTACTGTTACTTAATGTCGGTTTCTGTTAGTTACTGTTAGTTAATGTTGGTTACTGTTGGTTAGTGTTAGTAACTGTTAGTTAGTTAGTGTTAGTTACTGTCGGTTACTGTTAGTTAGTTACTGTTATTTAGTGTTAGTTACTGTCGGTTACTGTTAGTTAGTTACTGTTAGTTAATGTCGGTTACTGTTAGTTAGTTACTGTTAGTTAGTTACTGTTAGTTAATGTCGGTTACTGTTAGTTAGTTACTGTTAGTTAGTTACTGTTAGTTAATGTCGGTTACTGTTAGTTAGTTACTGTTAGTTACGGTTAGTGTTAGTTGCTGTGTGTTTGTGTTAGTTACTGTTAGTTAGTTACTGTTAGTTAGTTACTGTTAGTTAATGTCGGTTACTGTTAGTCACTGTTAGTTACTGTGTGTTAGTGTTAGTTACTGTTAGTTGCTGTGTGTTAGTGTTAGTTACTGTTAGTTAGTGTGAGATACTGTCAGTTAGTGTTGACTTTCCAAATAGCCCCTTCAGCTACATCGGTCCAAGCTAGCTACCGGTAGCGCCGTTTACGTTGCGCCTCACCTTGCTGCGTGTTTGCGGACCTCCTCTTCAACACTTCCGCCCACTCCGGTAGTTGTTCTTTAGCCATAGTTAGTTCCTTCAGTTCAACCTTCCATCTCAACAGTCCAAAAACAGACAGAAACCACCCCAAAATACGGCTTGTCAGGTTGTCGACCCGAAAGAAGTTGGCTTCCGGCTTCCGGTTTTAATGTTTCAGAGTAAAAGCACCATTTTGAAATACATTTAGGAAAGCGCTCAGGTAATAACATTTGCGACAAATCCATATAAAACATCTATTCAATCGTAAAAGGTAGTCTACGCGAGACTTATTTCAAAACAAACACTCTAAGGAAAAAACAAGGACTCAAAAAGGAAATTAATGTAAATCTTTTTCTCGTTGGTTTCGTTTTAGTTTGGCGTCATTTATAGCTATTGAATTATTTTATTTTGCAAACCTGACGTAGTTTGTTAAAATGTGTTTTTCCTGCCAATCTACTGATTCACAAGCCAGTAGGTGGCGGTAATGCACGTTTACGCTGGTTTGCCAAACATTAAAACCCCCAGAAGAAGAGAGTTTACAACCGTAGCTGTCAAGCGTTGATGACGTCAGCTGCGCGACTCGACGCCTTCCCTTCCTCGCCGTGGGTCCTGCAGGTTGTGTGTTTGTGTGTTTGTGTGTGTGACGTTAAAGTGTTGGTTTGGTCACGTGTGAGTCTCCTTTAAATTATATATGATGACGTTTGGAGCCAACAAGGGAGTTGTAGTATCCTGAAAGTCACATGTGTAAACAGCAAGGTGATCAGCTGCTGGTCTCCAGGTTCCTGGTCCGTGTGACTTACGGCGCGGTGGTGAGTTAGTTTGTGTGGCAGATCAGGGACTCCAGCGGTCTGTATCTGAGGTGTAGATCATCTCCAGGCCAGGAGGGCCAGGAGGACCTCATGGACCCCGGCTTCATGTTAAAGGTCAGAATATGTCTGAAGCCCATGTTTTACCGGGGGATGTCAGCTCTCCTGAACATGCCGCCGCTGCTGCCTCCCTCTGCACGCTCTCTGTGCAGCAGACACATTAACCCCAGGCCAGGGGGGGGGCTGACGGACGGAAGGAACGGTGGACGGACAGATGGACAGGGGGGAGGACAGAGTAGCAACGACAGACGTAGGGAAGAGGCGTTCAGGGACGGGGCTGTGAAGGGCAGAGGGCCTTCCTCCTCCAAATCTGTGTTTGCTGCCGGGACGGCGAAGAGGACGGCAGAGATGCTGCAGAGGAGAACGGCTGTGGTCTGCCAGGAGACCGGGGGGTCTGAAGGGAGGACCAGCAGAGGACCAGGTAGGACTCTCCAGGGTCTGTTTACACTCAAACACAGCAGGAAACGACTAACCTGTTTCACCCTGATCCGCCTCATAGCGTCTGAATGGACCGGGAAGGTGGGAGTCGTAGACGGAATGGTGAAAAAAATCACCTTTTCACTTAATATACACAAGGGTACATTCACAAAATGAAAAGGACACTTCTAAGGGAAGTAATGGATTAAATATGAAAGTGTCCTCAGCTGATTGAACGTCATTTTAAAAGCTAATAAACAATCTGTTCTAATGGTTGGTAAAAAAAAAAAAAAAAAATTCTTATCCCTCCTCTCCAATGTTTTATTTATTTATTTTATTATATATTGTTACTATTATTATTATTATATATGCTTTAACACTCTTAAAAACAAAGCAGGAGATATGCAGTAACGTTCTCTTACAGCGTACCTTTTAAATGTACTCGTATGTCATTGATGGATGACATGGTAAATGAAGTGGTGTGCGTCTCCAGCGAAGGTGCAGCCTCCGGACCGGCCGCTCGCCGCTGCAGAGTGGAGGAGGCTGAAGGAGTCGCTGGGGAACCCGCCGCGCTTCGACATCCAGATGATCTGTGCGCTGTTCGCCTCCGCGGCAGAGCTGGACATCGCCAGGTGAGCGGTGACATCACCAGTGTGGCGTTGAAAGTGACGTAAGCATGTGTGTGTGTTACCAACACACTCTGCACCGGTCTACCACAGGTCCCTGCTGACTTTCGTCGCCATGGAAACGGGGACGCTGTCGTACGAGCTGCTTCTGCGGTATCTGACGCTGTGTGTGAGCGGCGGCCACGACGCCGAGGTGTTCGACGTCTATGACATCATGCGGGGAAGTTTCCCTTGTCTAGACACGGGAGCCTCCAGCCTCTTCATCAAGGCCTTTAGCCGCACGCCGAGGTGGAGGGAGGCGGTCGGTATCCTGCAGGAGGTCAACAAGGTGAACGTGCATTACCGTCTCACACGGGAGCCGGAGGACGCCCCCTCCCCGTCATCATCATCGTCACCTCTTCCTGTCCTCCAAACAGGTCTTCACCCCGTCACAGCGCAACTACGGTGACGTCATCACGGCGGCCACGCTGAACGGGGACACGGCCACGGCCTGGGCTCTGTACGATGAGTTAACTGGAAAGGGACTGAGGCCGCACCAGGACACCTGGGACGCCCTGTTCACGGCGGCGAGGCAGGGCGAGGAGGAAGAGGAGGCCATGTCTCAGTGGGAGCAGCAGGAGAGGCTGCTGGGTATTCTGCTCTACATGAGGGACAACCAGATCTACCCCCGACACGGCCTCGCCAGCAGCATCAAGGCCTGCTTCGAGAGGTGGGGGGGAGACAGACCGTAGACAGATCACATCGTAGACAGATCACACCGTAGACAGATCACACCGTAGACAGATCACATCGTAGACAGATCACACCGTAGACAGATCACACCGTAGACAGATCACACCGTAGACAGATCACATCGTAGACAGATCACACCGTAGACAGATCACATCGTAGACAGATCACATCGTAGACAGATCACACCGTAGACAGATCACATCGTAGACAGATCACATCGTAGACAGATCACATCGTAGACAGATCACACCGTAGACAGATCACACCGTAGACAGATCACATCGTAGACAGATCACATCGTAGACAGATCACATCGTAGACAGATCACACTGTAGACAGATCACATCGTAGACAGATCACATCGTAGACAGATCACACTGTTGAAAGATCACACTGTAGACAGATCACACTGTAGACAGATCACATCGTAGACAGATCACACTGTAGACAGATCACACTGTTGAAAGATCACACCGTAGACAGATCACACTGTAGACAGATCACACAGTAGACAGATCACATCATAGACAGATCACATCGTAGACAGATCACACTGTAGACAGATCACACTGTTGAAAGATCACACCGTAGACAGATCACACTGTAGACAGATCACACAGTAGACAGATCACACTGTAGACAGATCACACCGTAGACGGATCACACCGTAGACAGATCACACTGTAGACAGATCACACTGTAGAAAGATCACACCGTAGACAGATCACACTGTAGACAGATCACACAGTAGACAGATCACACTGTAGACAGATCACACCGTAGACAGATCACACCGTAGACAGATCACACCGTAGACAGATCACACTGTAGACAGATCACACCGTAGACAGATCACACTGTAGACAGATCACCTCCATGATGTCAGCTCCATCCCTGTTCTGTCTGCAGGCTCCCAGGACCCACGTGGACAGGAAGCTGGACCAGCGCCACACACAAGTAATCACTTCCTGCTCAACATTGTTATTCAGGCAAACCCATGTTAGTGCACGTGTTGTTCATGAGTGTGTGTGTGTGTGTGTGTGTGTGTGTGTAGGGGTGTGTGTCGGGCTTGTGGGTCTGAGTTAGAGTCCATCCAGCTGACTGCTGACGAGTACCGACAGCTGAAGGACCGAGTGATGAGTGACATCATTCAGGGACGAGATGTCTTCAACAAGACTACACCGGAGGTACACACACACACACACTCACACTCATACTACACAGTGTATGTAGTATGAGTGTGAGTGTGTGTGTCTCAGCAGCACAATGAGCTGGTTTCACATATCAGCTAATAGATAATTATACTGGAGAATCCACCTGGCAGGTCTTTCCTTTTCTTGTTTTGCATTATTACAATCACATTTTCTTTTTCTGTGTGTGTGTGTGTGTGTGTGTGTGTGTGTGTGTGTGTGTGTGTGTGTGTGTGTGTGTGTGTGTGTGTGTGTGTGTGTGTGTGTGTGTGTGTGTGTGTGTGTGTGTGTGTGTGTGTGTGTGTGTGTGTGTGTGTGTGTGTGTAGGAGTTGGAGAGGTTCAAGGTGTTTGTGGAGAGGAAGCCAGCGTTCGATGTCATTGTAGACGGATTGAATGTAGCAAATATCAACAAGGACAAGAACAGGCAGTCAGAGACGGTGAGAACGTGTGTGTGCGTCCGCCCGTCCGTCCGCCCGTCCGTCCGTCCAGTGCTTGGAGCTGAGGGTACCTGTGTGTGTTTCAGCTGCTGGCGGTGGTCTCAGAGCTGGGGGGTCGGGGTCTGGAGGTCCTGGTGCTGGGGAGGAAACACATGCTGAGGCCCTCCAGGTCCTGGGACAGACACAACATGAGCCTGGTCCAGCAGAAGGCCCACTGCTTCTTCACGGAGAACATGTAAGTGGAACCACACACTCACACTCACACACACACACACACACACACACACACGTATACTCACCTCCACTTCTGCTCCATCAGCTCAGAGGATGACCCCTTCTTGCTCTATGCCGCGTTGCATTCTGGGAACCACTGCCGGTTTGTGAGCAGGGACCTGATGAGGGACCACAAGGCCTGCCTGCCGGACGGGGCCGCCAGACGGCTCTTCTTCAAATGGCAGAGGGGCCACCAGCTGGTGGTGGAGGGACACGTGGCAGCAGGCAGGAGGGTCCGCTTCCAGGTGAGGGGGTCACTCAGGTGAGGAGGAGGAGGGTCTGAAGGCAGGGCGGTGTTAACGGTGTGTCTGTGTGTGTGTGTGTGTGTGTCTGTGTGTGTGTGTCTGTCTGTGTGTCTGTGTGTGTGTGTGTGTGTCTGTGTGTGTGTGTGTGTGTAGAGCATTCCCAGCTATGACACCATCGTCCAGACTTCAGTGGACTCATGGCACGTTCCCTACGATGACAACGAGGACAGGAGCACCTATGAAGTCCCACAACGGTGGCTCTGCCTGCACACGAAGCCCTGAACACACACACACACACACACACACACACACACACTCATGATTCTAACTGTGGACTTGTAAATAAAGCTTTACCACCACATGTTGTGCTCTTCATCTAACTTTTACCCAGAGTTCCAGCTGCTTGCATTGTTTCGGTAATGAAGGGGAACGTTGGGGATTTGACCATCTCCCACGCTGTATTTCCCTTTACTGGGTTATATTTCACCAGTTTCACGTATTTCGTAGAGTGGTTGCTATGGTTACTTGTTTTTTTGCGCCAATTTACCACCCGTCAACGACAAATAGCACAATAAATGTTCACCGTTCAAGCAGTGAAATCTTAAAGGAACACCATCACAGACCAGTACAGACCTGTTACAGACCAGTGGGGGACCCACTGAGACAACAGACCTGTCACGGACCAGTGGGGGGACCCACTGAGACTGCAGACCTGTTACAGACCAGTGGGGGGACCCACTGAGACTACAGACCTGTTACAGACCAGTGGGGGGACCCACTGAGACTACAGACCTGTTACAGACCAGTGGTGGGACCCACTGAGACTACAGACCTGTCACGGACCAGTGGGGGGACCCACTGAGACTGCAGACCTGTTACAGACCAGTGGGGGGACTACAGAAGTCACACAAAGAAACACGAGGCAATCCGGTCAATTTTCAAAATAAAAGCAATTTTCGCGATTGACAAATGCGATCATATTAATGTATCTAAACAGTAGAGAGATGAAACATATCTACACTACTACCACACTCTCTGTGTGTGTGTGTGTGTGTGTGTGTGTGTGTGTGTGTGTGTGTGTGTGTGTGTCTGGATAAATAAAACTTCTTGGTTACAGAAACATGGCGTATTAATTTTAGTAGGTTATTTACTTGCCCATGATGGAAAAGATAGCTCTGAATGAACAACAGCTGAGCAGAAGCGCT
>NC_139921.1:1010000-1037500 GCF_963514095.1 Eutrigla gurnardus
AGACATCACCACCGTAATATAACATGATAATAACATGGCCCATCGCTAAGTAGACATCACCACCGTAATATAACATGATAATAACATGGCCCACCGCTAAGTAGACATCACCACCGTAATATAACATGATAATAGCATGGCCCATCGCTAAGTAGACATCACCACCGTAATATAACATGATAATAACATGGCCTCCCGCTAAGTAGACATCACCACCGTAATATAACATGATAATAACATGGCCCACCGCTAAGTAGACATCACCACCGTAATATAACATGATAATAACATGGCCCACCGCTAAGTAGACATCACCACCGTAATATAACATGATAATAACATGGCCCACCGCTAAGTAGACATCACCACCGTAATATAACATGATAATAGCATGGCCTCCCGCTAAGTAGACATCACCACCGTAATATAACATGATAATAGCATGGCCTCCCGCTAAGTAGACATCACCACCGTAATATAACATGATAATAGCATGGCCTCCCGCTAAGTAGACATCACCACCGTAATATAACATGATAATAACATGGCCTCCCGCTAAGTAGACATCACCACCATAATGTAACATGATAAAAACATGGCCTCCCCCAAGTAGACATCACCACCGTAATATAACATGATAATAACATGGCGTCCCGCTAAGTAGATATCACCACCTTTATATAACATGATAATAACATGGCCCACCGCTAAGTAGACATCACCACTGTAATATAACATGATAATAACATTGCCTCCCGCTAAGTAGACATCACCACCTTAATATAACATGATAATAACATGGCGTCCCGCTAAGTAGATATCACCACCTTTATATAACATGATAATAACATGGCGTCCCCCTAAGTAGACATCACCACCGTAATATAACATGATAATAACATGGCCCACCGCTAAGTAGACATCACCACCGTAATATAACATCATAATAACATGGCCCACCGCTAAGTAGACATCACCAACGTAATATAACATGATAATAACATGGCCTCCCCCTAAGTAGACATCACCACCGTATTATAACATGATAATAACATGGCCTCCCCCTAAGTAGACATCACCACCGTAATATAACATGATAATAACATGGCCCACCGCTAAGTAGACATCACCAACGTAATATAACATGATAATAACATGGCCTCCCCCTAAGTAGACATCACCACCGTAATATAACATGATAATAACATGGCCTCCCGCTAAGTAGACATCACCACCGTAATATAACATGATAATAACATGGCCCACCGCTAAGTAGACATCACCACCGTAATATAACATAATTATAACATGTCCTTCCACCTGTCTCACCGTGATAGTTGCAGGCCGCCATCGCTGTTATCAGACGCTCTGGCTGACAGAACTGTGTGAGGACGCTGAAGCACAGCAGGTTGCCGTGGCGACAGGCAATGTGAAGAGGTGTGTCCCCGTTGTCGTCCACCAGCGTGGGGTCACAGCCGGACGCCAGCAGGCGCTGGCACACGTCCGCCTGGTTGGTTATCACTGCCAGGTGGAGGGGGGTCTGGGACGGGGGGAGGAGAGGGGTGAGGCGGGTGAGTTCTCCATGTGATGATGATGATGATGATGATGTCATCGTCCAGCCTCGTGAAAACACACACACACACAGTCAGTACCTGTCTCTGGTGGTTCTGTGCGTTGAGGAAGTCCGTGTTCCTGGACTGGTCTATCATGGATCTGATATAGTCCTGGGCCTCGTGGATGATGGCCATGTGGAGCATCCTGTAGAGGAGGCAAAAACCCTGTTACCACACACAACTTCATACACATCCCTGTTACAACACACACACACAACTACACACACAGCCCTGTTACAACACACACACACACACACAACTACACACACATCCCTGTTACAACACACACACACACACACAACTACATACACATCCCTGTTACAACACACACACACAACTACACACACAGCCCTGTTACAACACACACACACACAACTACACACACATCCCTGTTACAACACACACACACACACACAACTACAGACACATCCCTGTTACAACACACACACACAACTACACACACAGCCCTGATACTGCTGATCACCACGATAACTATCACACATGATGGGATGATCAAATGGAAATATCATCATATATATAATCCCCCCCACACACACTTTAAACCTCCACACACGCTAAACGCATAACATGACACGTCATAAATGCATTTTACATGTATTTATTTCTTAAATGCATGCAATTTTCAAATTTATTTATTTTAAAATTAACTTTTTCATGTTTTCCTCGTCGCTTACGGGAGCGCGCGTCGGTCGCGTTCCTCGGCGGCGCGCCCGGGACTTTCCCAGTCTCGCGGCCTCGCAGTCCCGATAACAGGCTTTTGTTTACGTCCCGTGCTGCCGCGTCAGACCGTGATCCCCCCCCCCCCCCCCCCCACACACACACACACACGGGTCCGGGGCCTGAATCCGACCTGAACCTGGACTGGTTCAGGCTGGATTCAGGGCTCGGCCTGGACCCGGACTGGTACGGGGCCTGTACATTGTAATGAGATTCCCCGCAGGAAAGGGATCGTATTACTCCGTTGCTGGGCCTGCGACCCGGACTCCTGGTCCGCCCCGACTCCCGGTCTGACTTACGTGTCTCCGTCCTCCGTGATCTGGCTTCTCCAGTCGTGCGGGTCTCCGGGGCCCGTGGGGGGCTGCTCGTGCTGATCCGGCGGCTCGCAGTCCACCTGGAGCCGCCGGATCTCGGCCGCCACCGCCTGGTAGTCCTCCTCCTTCAGCGAGTCTAGGCCGCTGTCGAGCCGCTCCTCCGCGGACGGAGGCGGCCTGCCCTCCTTACAGTCCCGGCCGTAATCCATCTGGTTCAGCACGCTGGTCCGGTGGAGGTCCATGGCGGGTTCTGGTGCTCCGGTTCGAGGTGCGCTTGGTCGTCTAGCAGCGGATCCGCTCCGTAGTCTGTATGCCCTCTGTGTGGCTGCAGCGGGGCGGAGCTAGCGGCGAGGTGGGCGGGGCTTCGGGCGAGGTGGGGGATTTCCACAAACTGTCACTCAGAATAACACAGCGCTCAGACGGCTGGCTCCGGACCGGGAGGGGGTTTCTGCCCGACCCACGTGCGTCCGGACCAGAGTCACGGACCAGCAGGCTGCTCTGCTGCACGGAGCGTGCGTTAGAAGCATGAGAAGCAGCAGGAAAGCATGCGGTAATCAAGGCCTAAATCTAAGTCCTCCTACAAGACCAGAAGGGGGCACTGGTTGCAGCCCGGGGGGGTCCTGCGGGGGGGTCCTGCGGGGTGCACAGGAAGTGAAACAAACATTGCAACATTGATTATTGATATGATTGATATTGCAGTATCAGCCGTTTGCTGCCAGCATCAAACCATTTCCCAGCAGACCACTGATTTGATCCGGAGAGGAGGACGCCTTTAATTACCCAGCATGCATTCCTCTGCAGATAACAATGTGAGGAGGACCTATCCCTTCAGACAACAAACAGGTTTGAGGCTGGCCTGGAGGCCGAGGGAAACTCCGGGCTGGTTTCACCCCCCATTGTCCGATCGGACCAGCTGGACTGGGAGGGCTCACGTTGACCGTCACCGTGTTGAGCAACAGCAGGACTCGAGTGAGCACGTTGCCAACAGGAAACGCTTTCTGTGCACGATCCTGCACGCTATAATGTCGTTTCACGCTGAACTAAGAACAGCTGTCTGAAGCCAGGATGCAACTAGTCCTGTATCTGGCCTAACCAAGACCTCCGTCTGAACCGTCACAGCTGGTTGGAGGAGAGGAATGCTGCAGCAACCAAGCAAAAAAGCATTCACACACTCCAGCTTCCTGACAGAAGATCATTAGATCACAGCCTCTTCTTCTGTGGTGTCTGCTTCTCTGAGGGAACGTCTGAGGGTCATCAGGGTCGGACAGCACCAGCAACCTTCAGCTGAGAAGCAGATATGTGGAAATGATAAGTGTGTGTGTGTGTGTGTGTGTGTGTGTGTGTGTGTGTGTGTGTGATGTTCAGGAGGATGTAGTTTACTGGCTGATTAACTCACTGCAGCAGATTTCCCAGCAGATCAGCTTCCTCAAGAGAGATGCCTTCCTTCCTTCCTCCTCCACCTTCCTGAAACACCTTTCATACCCCGTCACCTGCTGCCCGTGGCCAATCAGAGAGCACCAATGAGTGCCACTTTAACCAGGCAGCATCGAGCTCCCCTCGTTAGGACTGAAGGTATAAAACTCATCAATCAGGTGTTCCTCTCAGGAGGCTGAATCCACATAATGGATCCTTCCAATGGGGAGTTAGTGTTTGGGATTTGTGCAATAAAAAGACAAGAAACGTTTCAAACACGTTTCCAGCATTTCAAAGCCACGCCGGCGTCAGGGAGCGTGGCAGGAATGTGTGCACGTGTGCACACCTGAGTGCATGTGTGCACACGTGTGCTGTGGGAATCCCTGGGAATTATGCAGATGTATGGTAAAACACAGAATGACTCACCATGAATCACTCAGAGACACACACACACACACACACACTCGAACAGATCAAACGGTCAATGTGAACAATGACTCATCAAATCACGTTGTGAACTGGTGACTGAGCCCAAAGCATGACGCGTCACAAAGGCAACCGTCAAATAAAATACTACTCCAGATGACTAATACCTCCTCCGGGTGTGTGTGTGTGTGTGTGTGTGTGTGTGTGTGTGCGTGTGTGTGTGTGTGCTATTATCAGGTCAACACATTTTTATAAATGCTTGTATTATCAGGTCAACACTTGTCAACACTTGTTGACCTGATAATACAAGCATTTATAAAATTTCAGTGAAACTTTTTCATACTCTCGCGTGAAACTCGCGTCACGGCATCGGCTGGGTAAACACGGAAGTAGTGTCTACGCTGTGGTAGCGTTAGTTAGCGTTAGTAGCCGGGGATAGAAGCTATCAGGCAAGTGTTCTTTTAAATAAACTCCTGGTGTTCTTACAAACTTTCAAATGCCTGGTTTTGTGAGTACAGACCCTATGTGTACTACTGCAGAAGTTTGGTAACATTCCATGCATTATTAGTGGGGTAATTTACCAGATATACTCTATGTACCATCGCGCTAGTACTAAGCCATTCGGCTGATAGCGGCTATCTTGACCAATGCTGACCATCGCTAAAAATGCTTCCGAGGGGGTATTTGGCTGGATGTCATGGAGGAAATGACCTAGGGTGCATTTCACTCCCAACCATCACTTTAAGTGTGCAATACTTCCTTCTTCACCCGCCACACACACACACACACACACACACACACACACACACACACACACACGCGTGTGTTGGTACTAATATGAGCGGTAGAAGTACTAATATTAACAATAGTAGTAGTATTAGCAGTAGTACTAATATTAACAGTAGTAGTAATATTAGCAGTAGTAGAAATATTAGCAGTAGTACTAATATTAGCAGCAGTAGTACTTATATTAGCAGTAGTACTTATATTAGCAGTAGTACTAATATTAGCAGCAGTAGTAATTTTAGCATCAGTAGGAGTATTAGCAGTAGTACTAATATTAGCAGTAGTACTTATATTAGCAGTAGTAATAGTATTAGCAGCAGTAGTAATATTAGCAGGAGTACTTATATTAGCAGTAGTACTAATATTAGCAGCAGTAGTACTTATATTAGCAGTAGTACTTATATTAGCAGTAGTACTAATATTAGCAGCAGTAGTAATTTTAGCATCAGTAGGAGTATTAGCAGTAGTACTAACATTAGCAGTAGTACTAATATTAGCAGTAGTACTTATATTAGCAGTAGTAATAGTACTAGCAGCAGTAGTAATATTAGCAGTAGTACTAATATTAGCAGTAGTACTTATATTAGCAGTAGTAATAGTACTAGCAGCAGTAGTAATATTAGCAGGAGTACTTATATTAGCAGTAGTACTAATATTAGCAGCAGTAGTACTTATATTAGCAGTAGTACTTATATTAGCAGTAGTACTAATATTAGCAGCAGTAGTAATTTTAGCATCAGTAGGAGTATTAGCAGTAGTACTAACATTAGCAGTAGTACTAATATTAGCAGTAGTACTTATATATAATAGTACTAGCAGCAGTAGTAATATTAGCAGGAGTACTTATATTAGCAGTAGTACTAATATTAGCAGCAGTAGTACTTATATGAGCAGTAGTACTAATATTAGTGTAACTCCACGTACACTAAATTGTCACGTGATGAACAGCTGGAGCTCAGTCACTGCTGTGAGTCTCGGACGCGTTCAGGACTTCGTGGGTTTAAAAAATCAATCCGGACCCGGACTGGGATTAACTGAATCCCCCAGGTCTGGGTGTTCTGTGAATATGTAGCACTAGATGGCGACAGAGGACCTCTACTGTCCCGCTGCAGAGCGCAGAGTTTCATCTTCTAACTCGCAGTGTGACAAATAAGACCAGGACCAGAGTGGGCTCATGGAGGATTTCTGATCCCTGAAGAGCTGATCAGGAAACTCAGTCTAAACGATCTCAAATGTTCCTTTTAACCTTACACGGAAGTCCAAAAACTAGACTTTACTAGATATTATAGTAATAACTGCAGGAGAGATATAACTGTAGAGATATAACTGTAGAGATAGATAATAAATGTAGAAATATAATAACTGTAGATATATCTCTCACTATTATATCTCTACAGTTATTATATAACTGTAGAGATATAATAACTGTAGACATATATAATACATGTAAAGATATAATAACTGTAGAGATATATTATACATGTAGAGATATAAAAACTGTAGAGATATATACTAATTATAGAGATATAACTGTAGAGTTATAATAGTAGTAACCGTAGAGATATATAATAACTGTAGAGATATAATG
The DNA here is from genome assembly GCF_963514095.1 of Eutrigla gurnardus. NCBI lineage: Eukaryota > Metazoa > Chordata > Actinopteri > Perciformes > Triglidae > Eutrigla > Eutrigla gurnardus. The sequence continues at coordinate 1,016,879 of NC_139921.1, forward strand.
ACTGTAGAGAAATATAATAACTGTAGATATAATAGTAGTAACCGTAAAGCTATATTATAACTGTAGAGATATAATAACTGTAGATATAATAGTAGTAATCGTAAAGCTATATAATAACTGTAGAGATATAATAACTGTAGATATATAATAACTGTAGAGATATAATAACTGTAGATATACAATAAATATAGAGATATCATAACTGTAGATATTATAGCAGTAACTGTAGAGATATATAATAACTTTAGAGATATAATAGCAGAAACTGTAGAGATATATAAAAATGGTAGAGATACAATAACTGTAGAGATATAATAACTGTAGATATACAATAAATATAGAGATATCATAACTGTAGATATTATAGTAGTTACTGTAGAGATATATAACTGTAGAGATATAATAACTGTAGATATATAATAACTGTAGAGATATAATAACTGTAGATGTAATAGTATTAACCGTAGAGATATATAATAACTGTAGAGATATAATAACTGTAGATATATAATAACTGTAGAGATATAATAACTGTAGATATACAATAAATATAGAGATATCATAACTGTAGATATTATAGTAGTAACCGTAGAGATATATAACTGAAGAGATATAATAACTGTAGATATATAATAACTGTAGATGTAATAGTATTTACCGTAGAGATATATAATAACTGTAGAGATATAATAGTAGTATATGTAGGGATATAATAACTGTAGAGATATATAATAAATGTAGAGATATAAAACATCTGTAGAGATATAATAGCAGTAACTGTAGAGAAATATAATAATGGTAGATATATAATAACTGTAGAGATATAATGACTGTAGATATATAATAACTGTAGAGATATGATAACTGTAGAGAGATATAATAACTGTAGAGATACAATAACTGTAGATAAATAATAACTGTAGAGATATGATAACTGTAGAGAGATATAATAACTGTAGAGATACAATAACTGTAGATAAATAATAACTGTAGAGATATGATAACTGTAGAGAGATATAATAACTGTAGATATATAACAACTGTAGATATAATAACTGTAGAGAGATATAATAACTGTAGATATATAATAAATATAGAGATATAATAACTGTGGAGATATGATAACTGTAGAGAGATATAATAACTGCAGAGATATAATAACTGTAGATATACAGTATAATAACTGTAGATATATAACTGTAGAGATATAATAAATATAGAGATATGATAACTGTAGAGATATAATAACTGTAGATATACAGTATAATAACTGTAGAGATATGATAACTGTAGAGAGATATAATAACTGTAGAGATATAATAACTGTAGATATACAGTATAATAACTGTAGAGATATAATAACTGTAGAGATATAATAACTAGATATACAGTATAATAACTGTAGAGATATGATAACTGTAGAGAGATATAATAACTGTAGATATACAGTATAATAACTGTAGAGATATGATAACTGTAGAGATATAATAACTGTAGAGATATAATAACTAGATATACAGTATAATAACTGTAGAGATATGATAACTGTAGAGAGATATAATAACTGTAGAGATATAATAACTGTAGATATACAGTATAATAACTGTAGAGATATAATAACTGTAGATATATAATAACTGTAGAGATATAACTGTAGATATACAGTATAATAACTGTAGAGATATGATAACTGTAGAGATATAATAACTGTAGATATACAGTATAATAACTGTAGAGATATGATAACTGTAGAGAGATATAATAACTGTAGAGATATAATAACTGTAGATATACAGTATAATAACGGTAGAGATATGATAACTGTAGAGAGATATAATAACTGTAGATATACAGTATAATAACTGTAGAGATATGATAACTGTAGAGAGATATAATAACTGTAGATATACAGTATAATAACTGTAGAGATATAATAACTGTAGATATACAGTATAATAACTGTAGAGATATGATAACTGTAGAGAGATATAATAACTGTAGATATACAGTATAATAACTGTAGAGATATAATAACTGTAGATATACAGTATAATAACTGTAGAGATATGATAACTGTAGAGAGATATAATAACTGTAGATATACAGTATAATAACTGTAGAGATATAATAACTGTAGAGATATAATAACTGTAGATATACAGTATAATAACTGTAGAGATATGATAACTGTAGAGAGATATAATAACTGTAGAGATATAATAACTGTAGATATACAGTATAATAACTGTAGAGATATGATAACTGTAGAGAGATATAATAACTGTAGAGATATGATAACTGAAGATAAAATAGTAGTAACCGTAGAGATATATAATAACTGTAGATATATAATAACTGTAGAGATATAATAACTGTAGAGATATAATAACTGTAGATATACAGTATAATAACTGTAGAGATATGATAACTGTAGAGAGATATAATAACTGTAGAGATATAATAACTGTAGATATACAGTATAATAACGGTAGAGATATGATAACTGTAGAGAGATATAATAACTGTAGATATATAATAACTGTAGAGATATAATAACTGTAGATATACAGTATAATAACTGTAGAGATATGATAACTGTAGAGAGATATAATAACTGTAGAGATATAATAACTGTAGATATACAGTATAATAACTGTAGAGATATGATAACTGTAGAGAGATATAATAACTGTAGAGATATGATAACTGAAGATAAAATAGTAGTAACCGTAGAGATATATAATAACTGTAGAGATATAATAACTGTAGAGATATAATAACTGTAGATATACAGTATAATAACTGTAGAGATATGATAACTGTAGAGAGATATAATAACTGTAGAGATATAATAACTGTAGATATACAGTATAATAACGGTAGAGATATGATAACTGTAGAGAGATATAATAACTGTAGATATACAGTATAATAACTGTAGAGATATGATAACTGTAGAGAGATATAATAACTGTAGATATACAGTATAATAACTGTAGAGATATAATAACTGTAGAGATATAATAACTGTAGATATACAGTATAATAACTGTAGAGATATGATAACTGTAGAGAGATATAATAACTGTAGATATACAGTATAATAACTGTAGAGATATAATAACTGTAGATATACAGTATAATAACTGTAGAGATATGATAACTGTAGAGAGATATAATAACTGTAGATATACAGTATAATAACTGTAGAGATATAATAACTGTAGAGATATAATAACTGTAGATATACAGTATAATAACTGTAGAGATATGATAACTGTAGAGAGATATAATAACTGTAGAGATATAATAACTGTAGATATACAGTATAATAACTGTAGAGATATGATAACTGTAGAGAGATATAATAACTGTAGAGATATGATAACTGAAGATAAAATAGTAGTAACCGTAGAGATATATAATAACTGTAGATATATAATAACTGTAGAGATATAATAACTGTAGAGATATAATAACTGTAGATATACAGTATAATAACTGTAGAGATATGATAACTGTAGAGAGATATAATAACTGTAGAGATATAATAACTGTAGATATACAGTATAATAACGGTAGAGATATGATAACTGTAGAGAGATATAATAACTGTAGATATATAATAACTGTAGAGATATAATAACTGTAGATATACAGTATAATAACTGTAGAGATATGATAACTGTAGAGAGATATAATAACTGTAGAGATATAATAACTGTAGATATACAGTATAATAACTGTAGAGATATGATAACTGTAGAGAGATATAATAACTGTAGAGATATGATAACTGAAGATAAAATAGTAGTAACCGTAGAGATATATAATAACTGTAGAGATATAATAACTGTAGAGATATAATAACTGTAGATATACAGTATAATAACTGTAGAGATATGATAACTGTAGAGAGATATAATAACTGTAGAGATATAATAACTGTAGATATACAGTATAATAACGGTAGAGATATGATAACTGTAGAGAGATATAATAACTGTAGATATATAATAACTGTAGAGATATAATAACTGTAGATATACAGTATAATAACTGTAGAGATATGATAACTGTAGAGAGATATAAAAACTGTAGAGATATAATAACTGTAGATATACAGTATAATAAATGTAGAGATATAACTATAGAGAGATATAATAACTGTAGAGATATAATAACTGTAGATATATGATAACTGTAGAGATATAATAACTGTAGAGTTATAATAACTGTAGATATACAGTATAATAACTGTAGAGATATGATAACTATAGAGAGATATAATAACTGTAGAGATATGATAACTGTAGAGATATGATAACTGTAGATATACAGTATAATAAATGTAGAGATATGATAACTATAGAGAGAGATAATAACTGTAGAGATATGATAACTGTATAGAGAGATATAATATTGTAGCAGGTACTTGTTGACTTGTGACTGAGACCCAGATCAATAGAGTCATTTTCAGCAGTCTGGAGGATTATCCACCTCACCGGGCAATGATGCCATGCAAACTACCGAGAGACACACACACACACACACACACACACACACACACACACACACACACACACACACACACACACACACACACACACACACACACACACACACACACACACACACACACACACACACACACACAGACAGTATGGCCTCAGATTGTGGATCTATATGATTGACTGAGCGTTTATGTCGCGTGCTGTCCTTCCTCACACTGTTATTGTTTTAATGTTGCGACAGAGCTTCAAGTCTGTATCTCTTATTTGACTGATCAAAGTCTTAAATATGATTACATCTGCTTTACCAGCAAACACAGAACATGATCCTGAGAGGAAATGAACAGGAATTCGTTTGGATCAATGTCATGTGTTTGAGTTTCACAATGAAACGTGAGGCGAGATTAAACGGACATGAAGCTCAATTAAGGCTGAACCTGGGGTGTCAGCGTTTGGGAGACAGCTGGCGAGGACAACAACCAGCAGACCAGAGATAAGTGTCGGCCTCCCCCCCACCCAGCTCCGCTCCCCAGAGGGCCCGCGGCCCGCCAGCGACCCGACCCTCGAGCTCCTTCTCACGCTCGCACGCCTTGATTGATTTCCAGGGAGCGACGCCCGCTGGCGCGAGCCCGCTGGACGAGCTTTATAGACCGCATGGGCCGCGCGGAGGGGCCGGCCAAGCCCGGAGGGCGGGGGGGGGGGCGATCTCTTATCAGTGAGAGCAGCTTCTAGTGGGAGGACACAAACAAAAGTGGGTATGCACACACAACATATGAAGCTGCTGTTTTAATGTTCCAGAGTTGGAATTGACCAAAAGTGTTGCTGCATACCCCTGTGAGGGCGTTTGTGCCCTAACCATAACTACGGTGGCCCTGAAGGGCAAACGACATGAACAAAAACTCAACCACAAAACGAAAAACACTGTACTGTATATATATATATATATATATATATATATATATATGAGTATAACTTATGAGTATAACAGTTTGGTCTGTCAAATATGATATTTGACAGACCAAACTGTTGAAATCAGTGATAAGAATGGCGCTGACCCGAGACCTGTGGGATACTAATAAAGCTATGATCATATCAAATACAAGTCGAGCTGCCAAACAACTCGGAATAGAGATGTTTTGGAACATCTCTATTTGTTGTGTGCACAGGTGTCAGTACAGCAACTGGCCAGCAGGTGTCAGTAGAGCCACTTCTGTCTGCTCGGGAAGGTCCCTGAAGCGGGTCGGTGCTGACCTGTCCCTGAAGGGGTGACGCTGAGAAACATTAACGGAGGAGGCCGCTGCAACTTCTGGGAGTGGAGTATAATTTGGATTTGAAATAGATAAACAGAATATACTGTATGATGGATAGGCTAATTACCAGGAGTGGTGAGAATGTTGACCCATTTACGGTGCACTTTGCCGGTACCGGGGCTACGGGCTGCTGTGGAGAAAAGGTGCCCTGACTTTAATGTTTGTCTTTTGTGTTTTGCTTGTAATTAGTCTTTAAAAAAGTGTAATAAACAGAATGTGAAAACCTAAACTAAAACCTGTTGCTGGTGTTTGATTTCAGGAACTAACTCACATTAAAATACAAATACTTTACAGGTTAACGATGACTTTCACGTTAGTCTTGTTGTTTGGACTCCAGCATTTAGACGGGACCACGTTTGGTCTCGGGGTCATAATCACGTGCATCATTGTGATGGTTTTGGGAGTTAAACTGAACCGAGTCCTCCTCAGTCGCGGGTTTAATATGAAAGAAAAACAGAATTTAATCTGCAGATTAGCCGACCAATAGGCGCAAAGGGGGCCGACGCACGGACTCACTAAAGCGCGTGTTGGCGCGCGCACAATAGAGACAGAGAGACCAGAGCATCACGGAGCCCCCCCTACTCTCATCACCCCCACCCCCCCCTCTCCGCCACTTCAAAGCTCTACTTGAAAGGGCTCGCGACCACAGTTGTAGTTCTTTCCGCCTGCTGATGCCACGCGCCACATCGTCGTTATCACCGCCATGCCTCGAGGATTCCTGGTGAAGAGAACCCGCCGGTGTTCGGCGTCATACCGACCACGGAACACCGGCAACAACTCCGAGAGTCGGGACGGCGACCGGAGCACCGGCGGAGGCGGTGACGTGGCCAAACCGGGGGAGGCGAAGCAGCGCGAGGCGTCCAGTGCGTTCCCGTTTGACGGGCTGCTCCCGGTGTCCCGCGAAGACTCCGCCGGTTTCAGAGAGACGTGGAGCCCGCACGTGGAGTCCGCGCTGGAGGCGGAGGCGGACCGGCGCGCGCAATTACCGGAGACGGAGGAGCAGGTGAGCGAGGTGGACGTGTTGACTCCCGGTAGTGATTTCTCCTGCTTCTTCCCGCCTCCTCTGCTACCCCGCGACCTCACACCGACAGAAACCCGCAGCCCCGTAAAACCGGTGGGCACGAGACTGCTGGAGCACCGGGAGGAAGCGGACAAGCCGCCGCCGTTCCCCGGGAAGTGCCCAACGTCGTCCCCGGCGTCGGAGCACCAGTTCCAGGTGAGCGCCGCGCCGACCTCGGTGTCCGCGTCTATCGAGAGGCTCCTGAGCAGCAGCCGGCACGCGCCGCCCTACGGGCACAAGTACGAGCCGAGCCTGGCTCACGTGCACCTGTTCCCGCCACTGACGCTGATGACCCAGGAGCCGCATCACGCGGCGAGGAAGCGCTCTTTCCTCGAGCAGGATGCGCGCGTGAACAGCAACAGACACAACAAGCCGTCCGCGGGAAACCCGTCCAAGAAAGCCAAAGTGAACCGGAAGCTCCACTTCGAGGACGAGGTCACGACGTCGCCGGTCCTGGGTCTGCGGATCAAGAAGGAGAGTCCCGAGCTCAGGAGGCAGCGGGAGAAGGCGTCCGCCGCCGGGAACCAGCCGCTGGGCGAGTTCATCTGCCAGCTCTGTAAGGAGGAGTACCCCGACCCGTTCTCCCTCGCGCAGCACAAGTGCTCCCGTATCGTGCGCGTGGAGTACCGGTGTCCGGAGTGCGACAAAGTCTTCAGCTGTCCCGCCAACTTGGCGTCCCACCGCCGCTGGCACAAACCGCGTCCGGTGCTCAACCACGGAGCGGAGACTCCGAGCAACAAGGGCCAGCCGTTGAAAGAGGCGCGCGGGCTGAGTCAGCACGAGAGGCCGCCGTTGGAGCTCGAGGGCAAAGAGAACGAGCTGCTGCGCATCAACACGAATCAGCACCACTGCGCGCTGGACAGCTCCCGCGGCAGGCGCGAGCCCTCCCTGCTGCTGGTCCACGGTCGCTCCCGGGACAGCGACGGCGACAGCCTCGCGCCGCCTCACTACGACTCCTCGCTCCACTACCGGAGCCCGGCCGAAGGCGGTCTGGACCTGCAGCCGCAGCAGGTGCGCGCGGCGGACAGCCCGCCCTCGAGCCTCCTCTTACTAAACGGCAACCCGGAGGAGCGCGCGGACCTCCCGTCGCTCCCGCGGCCCCCGCTGCCGTTTGTCCAGGCCCTACCGGAGGAGGAAGTGTACGAGTGCCGGTACTGCGGGAAGAAATTCCGCCGACAGGCTTACCTGAAGAAACACCTGGCCGCGCACGAGATGACAGCGCGAGCGTCTCCAAACCCATCACCGTACTGCCAGGCGCGCGAGGCCGGGGACGCGCAGAGCCAGGTGTTCCTGTGTCACCTGTGCGGCGCGCGCTTCCCGTCGGTGGAAATCAGGGACAAACACCGTCTGTGGCACGCGATGAGGGACGAGCTGCTGGCGGGGTCTCTGGGAGCCGGACCCAGACCGGACGTGTTCCACGCGCAGGCGGACGACGGTGGCGCCGGAGAGTGCGAGCCGCCGGCGCAGCAGCAGCAGATATTCACGTGCAAGCAGTGTCCGTCCACGTTCTTCAGCTTCACGGGGCTCGCGAGACACATCAACAAGTCTCACCCCACCGACAACCGACAGGTGATGCTGCTGCAGATGAGCGTGCGACCGTGAAAGGCGCGCGAGCTCGGCCCGCGCGCTCAACCATCCAACAGATTATTAATAATGAATATTCATCGATTGTCATAACGGGAACTTTTTAACAGGTAGTTGTTTTCATTCATTGACTGACGGTTCTATTGTAAATGGGGACGGAGCTGTTAATAAAACGGTTGTTCCTGTGTGTTACAGGATATACGGCCGGGTCACAGTTCAGAGGTCAGTCAGCACCTCGACGTCTATATTGTTTCACTGAGAACCGCTTTGATAAACTGACCCCAGAACGGTGCAGTCTGCCGCTGTCCGTGGTGCTGAAACTACAACCGAACGGACACGAACCTCCAGGTCCGCGGGCTCAGGTGGTCTACAACCACGAACCTCCAGGTCCGCGGGCTCAGGTGGGTCTACAACCACGAACCTCCAGGTCCGCGGGCTCAGGTGGGTCTACAACCAGTAAACGATGTTGCTTCTTCTTCTTTTTTAAAGAAAAAAAAGATCTAAAAGGATGTAATCAAACTGACAGCGGGATTATTAAAATGATAGAACATGAAACTGGATGTAAATGAAAGCGGCCCTTATTATTCTACTGTTGGACTCTGAATATTTCATTTGCAGTCTGCTTCCATACGTCTCTGTGTTCTCATGTTGAAACAACACTGTACATGATTTTATTTCGGATTCTACACCGGAAACAGTCACGCAGTGACGGACGCGCCTCAGACATTTCAATAAAGTAATCGGATCGTCGTGAAGCTCAGGAGGAATCTCTCCTGACTGATGTGATCACGTGACCTTCCTGCAGAGTCGACGTCATAACTGTCATGTACAGTGAACTATAAAAAAACAGAGAAAATAATCATATAGACCATAATATGCCTTTTATAGTAAATGTGCAAGTGTCAGCTAAGAACATATTTTCGTACAGAAATGGAACATTTAATGTTTGCTTGTAAAGTCTATGACGTCACTGTTGAGCTGCTGAACGTGGAACTGTGTGAACACGCTACTATTTTCATATGTCTGGAGTTGAATGTGAAATGTATTCTAAATTATTGTCAATAAATGTTAAGACGGTCTGAGCAACGAGGAGTCGACTCATTCATGTGTCGGTGTACACGCGCACACACGCACGCGCAGACACGCACGAATGGGTCCAGCGTCAAGTGGTACGAATTATTGTAAAATGACATCATCGCATATGTCGTCCTGTCCGAGTCCGCCAGTGACGTCACATGGTTCCGGACTACGTCTGACTGTGACATAGAGCGTGAGGAGTGCGTTGAAAGGTAAACTGGGCTTCTCCATTCATTTTGCACTTCGGGGTCTGAGGTCCTGGGACCAGGTCCGGGATCGTAGGAGCACCGTTACGATCTGTCCCAGAATGCAGTGGGGCCGGTAGACTGGAGTCATGACCAATCAGTGGTGTTCTCCAATATTAACTAATAATTAATTATGAGACCCTGAACATCTCAGCCGACCTCAGATAGTCACAAAGGAACAGGAACATGGATTTGACCTCATCAGAACAATTTCAACCCTCGAGGAGGAGAACGAAGAACGTTGGACGAGTCCTCGCTCAGAATCTACGTAATAACGAGCAGAATCACCTTCAACCATCGAACACAGAATGTTCCTTCAGAGCAGGCAGGCATTCATGTGGCAAACAGCTGAGAACACAGATGACCCTGAAGAACCACAGCTGAGAACACGATGAAGAGAACCTTGGAGAACCACAGCTGAAAAGACAATGAAGAGAACCCTGAAGAACCACAGCTGAGAACACAGATGAAGAGAACCCTGGAGAACCACAGCTGAGAACACAGATGACCCTGAAGAACCACAGCTGAGAACACGATGAAGAGAACCTTGGAGAACCACAGCTGAGAACACAGATGACCCTGATGAACCACAGCTGAGAACAAGATGAAGAGAACCTTGGAGAACCACAGCTGAAAACACGATGAAGAGAACCCTGAAGAACCACAGCTGAGAACACAGTTGAAGAGAACCCTGGAGAATCACAGCTGAGAACACAGATGAAGAGAACCCTGGAGAACCACAGCTGAGAACACAGATGAATTGAACCCTGGAGAACCACAGCTGAGAACACAGATGAAGAGAACCCTGGAGAACCACAGCTGAGAACATAGATGACCCTGGAGAACCACAGCTGAGAACACGATGAAGAGAACCCTGAAGAACCACAGCTGAGAACACAGTTGAAGAGAACCCTGGAGAATCACAGCTGAGAACACAGATGAAGAGAACCCTGGAGAACCACAGCTGAGAACACAGATGAATTGAACCCTGGAGAACCACAGCTGAGAACACAGATGAAGAGAACCCTGGAGAACCACAGCTGAGAACATAGATGACCCTGGAGAACCACAGCTGAGAACACGATGAAGAGAACCCTGGAGAATCACAGCTGAGAACACAGATGAAGAGAACCCTGGAGAACCACAGCTGAGAACATAGATGACCCTGGAGAACCACAGCTGAGAACACGATGAAGAGAACCCTGGAGAATCACAGCTGAGAACACAGATGAAGAGAACCCTGATGAACCACAGCTGAGAACATAGATGACCCTGGAGAACCACAGCTGAGAACACGATGAAGAGAAACCTGGAGAATCACAGCTGAGAACATAGATGACCCTGGAGAACCACAGCTGAGAACACGATGAAGAGAACCCTGGAGAATCACAGCTGAGAACACAGATGAAGAGAACCCTGATGAACCACAGCTGAGAACATAGATGACCCTGGAGAACCACAGCTGAGAACACGATGAAGAGAAACCTGGAGAATCACAGCTGAGAACATAGATGACCCTGGAGAACCACAGCTGAGAACACGATGAAGAGAACCCTGGAGAACCACAGCTGAGAACACAGATGAAGAGAACCCTGGAGAATCACAGCTGAGAACACAGATTAATTGAACCCTGGAGAACCACAGCTGAGAACACGATGAAGAGAACCCTGGAGAACCACAGCTGAGAACATAGATGACCCTGGAGAACCACAGCTGAGAACACGATGAAGAGAACCCTGGAGAACCACAGCTGAGAACACAGATGAATTGAACCCTGGAGAACCACAGCTGAGAACACGATGAAGAGAAACCTGGAGAACGTGAACAGAGTGAGCACACTTTATTGAAGTGACGGAGTGCTGAAACCAGGAAGTTAAATACATGAACGGTAGTGTTACATTTTCTGGATGATTACATGCGAATCCCCTAAATCCAGAACTGGAACCGGGGACGAGTCTACATACGAGCTTCCTTTCTGCCCCTCTTTGGTTCCACAGTTTCCCTCCTTTCTACATATAACGTGTCCTCCCTCCTCCCCTGGGACTCATTAAGCAACAGTGAACAATGAGGAACCCGTTCTGACACACACAGCAACAGGAAGGAGAAATAAACGTTAAAGAACCTTTCAATTCCTAGAACGAAGTGCAAACTAAGAAAAGGAAAAACCTGCTGAAGCAGAACATCTTGTAGTGTTGAAGCAGATTAGTGGTCTGAAGAGAAACCACAGTTTGACTTTGGCAGCTAACAACAATATACACAACATGAGAGATATTAATAATATATCTACTAGTGCATATATATATATATATATATATATATATATATATATATATATATATATATATATATATATATATATATATATATAAAGCTGTGGTTCATCAGATGACACTGAACTTAAAAATACAGCATCAGTGTTGTTGTGGTCCAAACACATTTTACAGTGGACTGAGAATAAAAGCATAAACATCAGTGCTTATCCACATGTTACAGCGTGAGCACAGACCACATGTTACAGCGTGAGCACAGAAACAAACTAAACTAAGTGCTTCCTCTTTGATCATTCGTTTTCCTAGAAGGAGCATACCAATAATCCTCCGTTGATGCTGTGACAGCGACCTGCGTGACCTTTGGGGGTGAACAAAGTGTTCCGTCCCGTAGATTCAAGGACGGGAACATTTTTGGGTTGAAGCGTGTCGCCACATCCACAACAGGAGTCGTGTTAGTTTTAACTGTGAGCAACGACTTTCTATTTACAGGTGTCGAGGACTGAATGGAGCCCTCATCTTTGTGGGCCTGACGCTGTACTGAGAACAAAAATATACTTTTATCTTGCTGTCTCCATGCAACACTACAGTCATCCTGAACTCTTTATCACAAACCCGAGTCCGTCTGTACACACGACTATAGTACAAATATACAGAATCCTGCAGCGCCGCTGTGTGACGTCAGAGACCAAACAACAGGGGACATGTGATGGTGAGCTTTGTGCTACACCGGAGTCTAACATGGCAACACGGCAACACGACAACAAGACAACACCACAGAGCGTCAGGAGCTGCAGTGCTGAGGCCATTGTATTTTCAGCACCACGGACAGCACACTGCAGCGCTGGTTCAACTGGTTGTTATCGAGCAATGCCATATATATATATATATATATATATATATATATGTATATATTCAGCAACAGGGATCCATTTCATGATGAAGTTACAGTGTAATATACAGAATTCCTACTACAGAGTATAACTGTTGCAAAGCTTTCTGCTGAGTCATGTTCTGATGATCAAGTTTGATCGAGAGTCACATTTCCATCGACGGGAAGTTTCCCCCCCACAGTTCCTTCAAACGGGCGTTACTGTGAATGATTCTGATTCCTTGAGTCGCTCAGTCATGTGACCTGGAGAGCTTAAGTCTTATTGGCCGATCCAGAGGAGCGCCGCAGTTTCATGGACATGCGGCTCTTGCTAGTCCGAGGAGACATGGGTGACGCTGAGTCGCTCCCGGCCTCCCCAAGAGCCGGACTTTCTCCCCGAAGAATCTCTAGGCAGGAGCCTGGGGGGAAGGGGGGGGGGGATTGATGGGGGAGGGAGGGGGGGAGGGAGGGAGGGAGGGTGGGAGAAGGCAAATAAGAGAATGAAAAGGAAGAGGGGACAATAAGAACATTACACCGTTATCTTCTACTGAGCCAGACACACCAACTCCTACAGTCACACAGGACAGACAGGCAGGCAGGCAGACAGACAGATGGACAGAAAGACAGGACCACAGACAGGTGGACAGAGAGACAGGACCACAGACAGACAGGCAGACAGATGGACAGAAAGACAGGACCACAGACAGGTGGACAGAAAGACAGGGCCACAGACAGGTGGACAGAGAGACAGGACCACAGACAGACAGGTGGACAGAGAGACAGGACCACAGACAGACAGGCAGACAGACAGCTCTATTTGTGTTCTATACCGAGTATATTTTTAATCTCTGAAGTCCCCAAACTTGCTTTAGTCCCAGAAAAACAGATTTTCTGTCTGAAGATGTGAAACTCAAAGAGCAATAAATAAACTCTTCTCGTTTTGACATCAAATGTTCTTTTATAATACACCTATCTTGTATAATACACCTATCATTTATAATAAACCTATCTTTGATAATACACCTTTCTTGTATAATACACCTATCATTTATAATAAACCTATCATTTATAATAAACCTATCTTTGATAATACACCTTTCTTGTATAATACACCTATCATTTATAATAAACCTATCATTTATAATAAACCTATCTTGTATAATACACCTATCATTTATAATACACCTATCATTTATAATACACCTTTCTTGTATAATACACCTATCATTTATAATACACCTATCTTGTATAATACACCTATCATTTATAATAAACCTATCTTGTATAATACACCTATCATTTATAATACACCTTTCTTGTATAATACACCTATCATTTATAATACACCCATCATTTATAATACACCTATCTTGTATAATACACCTATCTTGTATAATACACCTATCATTTATAATAAACCTATCTTGTATAATACACCTTTCTTGTATTATACACCTATCATTTATAATACACCTATCATTTATAATACACCTATCTCGTATAATACACCATTCTTGTATTATACACCTATCATTTATAATACAGCTATCATTTATAATAAACCTATCTTGTATAATACACCTATCTTGTATAATACACCTATAATTTATAATACACCTATCTTGTATAATACACCTATCATTTATAATACACCTATCTTGTATAATACACCTATCATTTATAATACACCTATCTTGTATAATACACCTATCATTTATAATACACCTATCTTGTATAATACACCTATCTTGTATAATACACCTATCATTTATAATACACCTATCATTTATAATACACCTATCTTGTACAATACACCTATAATTTATAATACACCTATCTTGTATAATACACCTATCATTTATAATACACCTATCATTTATAATAAACCTATCTTGTATAATACACCTATCATTTACAATACACCTTTCTTGTATTATACACCTATCATTTATAATACACCTATCATTTATAATACACCTATCTCGTATAATACACCATTCTTGTATTATACACCTATCATTTATAATACAGCTATCATTTATAATAAACCTATCTTGTATAATACACCTTTGTATAATACACCTATCATTTATAATACACCTATCTTGTATAATACACCTTTGTATAATACACCTATCATTTATAATACTCATCTTTTATAACAACCTATCATTTATAATAAACCTATCATTTATAATACACCTATCTTGTATAATACACCTATCATTTATAATACTCATATTTTATAACAACCTATCATTTATAATAAACCTATCATTTATAATACACCTATCTTGTATAATACACCTATAATTTATAATACACCTATCTTGTATAATACACCTATCATTTATAATACACCTATCATTTATAATACACATCTTTTATAATACACCTATCATTTATAATACACCTATCTTGTATAATACACCTATAATTTATAATACACCTATCTTGTATAATACACCTATCATTTATAATACACCTATCATTTATAATACACCTATCTTGTATAATACACCAATAATTTATAATACACCTATCTTGTATAATACACCTATCATTTATAATACACATCTTTTATAATACACCTATCTTGTATAATACACCTATAATTTATAATACACCTATCTTGTATAATACACCTATAATTTATAATACACCTATCTTGTATAATACACCTATCATTTATAATACACCTATCATTTATAATACACCTATCTTGTATAATACACCTATCTTGTATAATACACCTATAATTTATAATACACCTATCTTGTATAATACACCTATCATTTATAATACACCTATCTTGTATAATACACCTATAATTTATAATACACCTATCTTGTATAATACACCTATAATTTATAATACACCTATCATTTATAATACACCTATCTTGTATAATACACCTATCTTGTATAATACACCTATCATTTATAATACTCATATTTTATAACAACCTATCATTTATAATACACCTATCATTTATAATACACCTATCTCGTATAATACACCATTCTTGTATTATACACCTATCATTTATAATACAGCTATCATTTATAATAAACCTATCTTGTATAATACACCTTTGTATAATACACCTATCATTTATAATACACCTATCTTGTATAATACACCTTTGTATAATACACCTATCATTTATAATACTCATCTTTTATAACAACCTATCATTTATAATAAACCTATCATTTATAATACACCTATCTTGTATAATACACCTATCATTTATAATACTCATATTTTATAACAACCTATCATTTATAATAAACCTATCATTTATAATACACCTATCTTGTATAATACACCTATAATTTATAATACACCTATCTTGTATAATACACCTATCATTTATAATACACATCTTTTATAATACACCTATCATTTATAATACACCTATCTTGTATAATACACCTATAATTTATAATACGCCTATCTTGTATAATACACCTATCATTTATAATACACCTATCATTTATAATACACCTATCTTGTATAATACACCAATATTTTATAATACACCTATCTTGTATAATACACCTATCATTTATAATACACCTATCATTTATAATACACATCTTTTATAATACACCTATCTTGTATAATACACCTATAATTTATAATACGCCTATCTTGTATAATACACCTATCATTTATAATACACCTATCTTGTATAATACACCTATCTTGTATAATACACCTATAATTTATAATACACCTATCTTGTATAATACACCTATAATTTATAATACACCTATCTTGTATAATACACCTATAATTTATAATACACCTATCATTTATAATACACCTATCTTGTATAATACACCTATCATTTATAATACACCTATCTTGTATAATACACCTATCATTTATAATACACCTATCTTGTATAATACACCTATCATTTATAATACACCTATCTTGTATAATACACCTATCATTTATAATACACCTATCTTGTATAATACACCTAAAATTTATAATACACCTATCTTGTATAATACACCTATCATTTATAATACACCTATCATTTATAATAAACCTATCTTGTATAATACACCTATCATTTACAATACACCTTTCTTGTATTATACACCTATCATTTATAATACACCTATCATTTATAATACACCTATCTCGTATAATACACCCTTCTTGTATTATACACCTATCATTTATAATACAGCTATCATTTATAATAAACCTATCTTGTATAATACACCTTTGTATAATACACCTATCTTGTATAATACACCTTTGTATAATACACCTATCATTTATAATACTCATCTTTTATAACAACCTATCATTTATAATAAACCTATCATTTATAATACACCTATCTTGTATAATACACCTATCATTTATAATACTCATATTTTATAACAACCTATCATTTATAATAAACCTATCATTTATAATACACCTATCATTTATAATACACCTATCTCGTATAATACACCCTTCTTGTATTATACACCTATCATTTATAATACAGCTATCATTTATAATAAACCTATCTTGTATAATACACCTTTGTATAATACACCTATCATTTATAATACACCTATCTTGTATAATACACCTTTGTATAATACACCTATCATTTATAATACTCATCTTTTATAACAACCTATCATTTATAATAAACCTATCATTTATAATACACCTATCTTGTATAATACACCTATCATTTATAATACTCATATTTTATAACAACCTATCATTTATAATAAACCTATCATTTATAATACACCTATCTTGTATAATACACCTATAATTTATAATACACCTATCTTGTATAATACACCTATCATTTATAATACACCTATCATTTATAATACACATCTTTTATAATACACCTATCATTTATAATACACCTATCTTGTATAATACACCTATAATTTATAATACACCTATCTTGTATAATACACCTATCTTGTATAATACACCTATAATTTATAATACACCTATCTTGTATAATACACCTTTCATTTATAATACACCTATAATTTATAATACACCTATAATTTATAATACACCTATCTTGTATAATACACCTATCATTTATAATACACCTATCATTTATAATACACCTATCTTGTATAATACACCTATCATTTATAATACACCTATCATTTATAATACACCTATCTTGTATAATACACCTATCATTTATAATACACCTATCATTTATAATACACCTATCATTTATAATACACCTATCTTGTATAATACACCTATCATTTATAATACACCTATCATTTATAATACACCTATCATTTATAATACACATCTTGTATAATACACCTATCATTTATAATACACCTATCATTTATCGTGAAAATGGGACTATTGGTTGTTGAGAGCATATTAGAGCGTACCATTCACAGCTAGCATGAAGGACCTTCTGCTTCAGACCCTTCCCCTTTACCCGGAGCAGGTTAAAGCTGTCTAGTGGTTTAGGGACCATCATGCACATTACACTATGCTCCTCTGGAGGGAGAGGAGGAGCATACAGGGAGGAGAGGAAGGAGTAACACAAGGAAGAAGAGGAAGGAGTAACACAAGGAAGGAGAGGAAGGAGTAAGAAAAGGACGGAGAGGAAGGAGTAAGAAAAGGAAGGAGAGGAAGGAGTAAGAAAAGGAAGGAGAGGAAGGAGTAAGAAAAGGATGGAGAGGAAGGAGTAAGAAAAGGACGGAGAGGAAGGAGTAAGAAAAGGACGGAGAGGAAGGAGTAAGAAAAGGAAGGAGAGGAAGGAGTAAGAAAAGGAAGGAGAGGAAGGAGTAAGAAAAGGACGGAGAGGAAGGAGTAAGAAAAGGAAGGAGAGGAAGGAGTAAGAAAAGGACGGAGAGGAAGGAGTAAGAAAAGGAAGGAGAGGAAGGAGTAAGAAAAGGAAGGAGAGGAAGGAGTAAGAAAAGGACGGAGAGGAAGGAGTAAGAAAAGGAAGGAGAGGAAGGAGTAAGAAAAGAGGTGATAATATGGAAGCAAAGAGGGAACAGGGAGGAGGAAAATGAAAGAGAACAAGGAGAAAAGAGAAGGTACAAGAAGAGGAGGTGACGAAGGAGCAGTTTAGGTGAGAGAAGGAGGGATGGTCGGAGAAAAGAAAGAAAAGTGAAAAATGAATAAAAACAAAGAATAGGAAGTTGCCACACATGTAAGGAGAAAAGACAACGTGATGCATCCACCAGACAGAACGACTGACAGAACGACTGACAGGAAACACTTCCACTCTGCTTCTCCACCACAACGCTGTCCAGAACAAGAAGACTTCACTGTTAGTTCCAAGTATGCATTCAGTGTGTGTGTGTGTGTATTGCATCATATCAAATCCAGGAAGAGAGAAGCATTCCAAAGGTCAGCGGTCAAAGTTTCACCAGGTCAGCGTGACATCGCAGGTTAACAGACAGACAGGAAGAGAGCTCTGACATCGTGATGAAAAGGACGTCTCACGTTCCTCCAGGGTGTCGTTTGGTTTCCAGAGCTTCAACAGGAAAACCAGAACCATGTCTTCATGTCGGGACTACTTTCTTTAGACCAGACCTTCCTTCTGCTCGGTGATGTGGCTGGCAGGCGGCGGTTCGGTCTGAAGAAAGTAGTCCCCACATGAAGCTGGATTTTGTTCCAGTTACTGGAGAGAACCTGGACTGATGCATGGCCGAGGGTTTTGGGTGAACTGTCTCTTTAAGGGTGAGGCGACTTTAAGCCCAATTAACTGGAGGTATTTCAATCTGATCAGCATGTTTCTAGTTCTCACACTGAATCCTCTCTGCAGGAGGTGGAAACCAAAACAGAGCTGAACATATATCCAATAACATCGATCTGCTGAGAACACCCACAGCTGAACGTGACCCTTCCTTTACACACCAGAACACATGCAGACCTGCTGGAGCCGTGGAGAACACAGGAGGGAAACAGTGCAGCGCCCGAGGAGAGGAAGGTTAGGCTGAAACGTCAGAGAGCCAATCACAACGGGGCGAGTCAGTCATGTGACCAGGCTTACCTTTTTAGCTATAGGCAAGTGAGACATTACGATCTAAAGGGGAGGGACAAAAAGAAAAGGAAAAGACAAAAAAACAAAAGAAAGAAAATAAATGAACAAAATAGGGGAAATTAAATAACAGAAAGAGAGAAAATGTTTGATTATTGTGCTGTTAAGGTAGGAACCTGTAAGTTATTATAGGGAGAGAGAGAGAGAGAAGAGGAGGGGGCGGGGTTAATTTGAGTTTATTTCAGAGAGCAGGATTATCATTCCGTCCAGATTTGATTACATCCTGAATTTTGGACACGACGAGCCGCACATCAGCACGAGGAATCATCAAACTGAGACGTGTGATTGGCCAGGAGAAGCCTTGGTATCTGGCGGTTTGATCCTGTGTTCTGAAACGAGCTTCGGGGCTGAAGAACACACGGCAACCCGACAGAAGAGGTTGCTCTTCTGTCGGGTTGTATGTTCTTCTTCTGGACTTCTGGACCAACGGACTCAACAGGTTGAATTCTGCCCCAGAGCAGATTATTATTCTGGTTCCATTATGAAGATCGTTGACACAATAGCTGGTGAGATGAAGAGCAGCTGTGACCCATGATGAGTCATGGAAGACATGATTCATACGTCAACGACAACATGAAGACAATTACATGATTCCGTGCCAGTCGGATATATAATATATACG
>NC_139921.1:1042500-1050000 GCF_963514095.1 Eutrigla gurnardus
AAGAAAGGAGTGGAAGGAGAAAGGAGTGGAAGGAGAAGGAGAAGAGGAGGACGTCAACACGGCTCCACCGCTGAGATAAACGACCTGACTCTCCTTCACTCTCCCTCTGTCTGCCTCCATTAGATGTTGTCTCCCCCTTTCTTCCTCCCAGCGGGGGCTTCTGCCTCTGGTCCTCTGTCACAGCACCAGCCCCCCGCTGGGGGAGGAGAGGGGAGGAGAGGGGAGGAGAGGGGGAGGTCCGAGGTCTGGGTTTCTACTCTCACATGTGAGCTCAGGTGTAAATCTGTATGTTTGGATGTCTCTGGAACGTTGATTAATGACCAGAAATATAAGGAATAGTTTGTTTATGTTGCTATGGCAACCTTCCATGAACAGATACAGGATAACGACCGACACACACACACACACACACACACACACACACACACACACACACACACACACCAAACTGCCGAGTCATGGTAACATGCATCTCAGCGAATTATCTTGTTTTCAATATTGTTCAACAAAGTTTGAACATGGTCGTGGACCTCCATGGTCGTGGACCCCTCCGGTCGTGGACCCCCATGGTCGTGGACCCCCATGGCCGTGGACCCCTCCGGTCATGGACCCCTCCGGTCATGGACCCCCGTGGTCGTGGACCCCCATGGCCGTGGACCCCTCCGGTCGTCGACCCCCATGGTCGTGGACCTCCATGGTCGTGGACCCCTCCGGTCGTGGACCCCCATGGTCGTGGACCCCCATGGCCGTGGACCTCCATGGTCGTGGACCCCTCCGGTCGTGGACCCCCATGGTCGTGGACCCCCATGGTCGTGGACCCCTCCGGTCGTGGACCCCCATGGTCGTGGACCCCCATGGTCGTGGACCCCTCCGGTCGTGGACCCCCATGGTCGTGGACCCCCATGGTCGTGGACCCCTCCGGTCGTGGACCCCCATGGCCGTGGACCTCCATGGTCGTGGACCCCCCCATGGTCGTGGACCCCTCCGGTCGTGGACCCCCATGGCCGTGGACCTCCATGGTCGTGGACCCCTCCGGTCATGGACCCCCATGGCCGTGGACTCCCATGGTCGTGGACCCCCATGGTCGTGGACCCCCCCATGGTCGTGGACCCCTCCGGTCGTGGACCCCCATGGCCGTGGACCTCCATGGTCGTGGACCCCTCCGGTCATGGACCCCCATGGCCGTGGACTCCCATGGTCGTGGACCCCCATGGTTGTGGACTGTTGTGGAAAAATGAATCTGCCCAATAAAGATCAACAACCAGGATCAGCTTTTTCTCCGAGGTTTATTCCACTAAGTATTCTCATCTGCAGAGGAGGGACTGGTCACCCCTGCCTTCTGATGCAAAGGTTCAGATCAGCAGGAACGACCCTGAGTCCAACAACAATCTCCCTTTTAAGGAGGAGGAACCATGGACAAAGGACGGATCATGTCCTATCTTACAAAGACAAGATGTACAGGCAAGGTCAAAACTGAAGGTTAACTCTTGACCTTGAAAGACGTTCGGCAGCAGGTCTGGATCTTCCGGTCCCGTTGTCTTTGCCGTGATTAAACGTAGTTGCTGTAATTGTTTGCTGGGTGTTAATTAGCGCTGTGAAGAGCTAACATTTAATGAGTCTTCCCATGGAAAGGTAGACCTTTGTTCACACCTCTGCCTTCCAGCTCACTGCTAAGAAATCTACTGGAATTGAATTTCAGACGTCCTCAAATTAAGTCATTAGCAGAAATATCACTCTGAGACAGAAAGGGAAGAAAGAGGGAGAATTATGAGGGGAGGAAGAGGCTGGTGAGGGAGAGGAGGGTGAAAGCAGAGAAAGGCACACAAGAGGAAGAGCGAGGGGATAAAAAGGCTCCTTTGTATGGAATCACAAACTCATTTTCTTGTGTTCGGCTGAAAAGAGGGAACGCTGCTCAGCTCTCTCCATCTCCCTTTCTCTACCCGTCTCCCCCACAGCGCCGCTCATTGTGGAGGAGTGCGGGGGGGGGGGGGGGGGGGGTGAGGAGGAGGGAGGGAGGAGGGTGAGGAGGGGAGGAGGAGAGGGAAGGGGAGGGGGGAGGAGAAGGAGAAGGGGAGGTGAGGGAGCTTGTTAAGGCATGAGGAGCTGGTCCACCGCTGGGATGTATATACACATGATATACATATATATATACATATATATATATATGTATATACATGTATATATATATATATATACATATATATATATACATATATATATATATATACATATATATATATATACATGTATATATATATATATATATATATATATATATATGTATATATATGCGTATATATAAACTGCTCATAAAATAAAGGGAACACTAAAACAACATAATGTAACTGCAAGTCAATCATATTTCTGAGATATCAGCCTGTCCAATTAGGAAGCAGCACTGATTGGGAATCCATTTCACCTGCTGTTGTGTAAATGGAACAGACCACAGGTGGAAACGAGTGTCAGTTAGCAAGACCTCCCTATAAAGGAATGGTTCTGCAGGTGGTGACCACGGACCGTTTCTCTGTTCTCGGCCTTTCTGGCAGATTCTTTTCTTTTTTGAATTTTGGCAGTGTTTGCACCACTAGAGGTAGCATGAGGCGGTTTCTCCAACCCACAGAAGTTGTCCAGTTAGTGCAACTCATCCAGGATGGCACATCAATGGGCACTGTGGCAAGAAGGTTTGCTGTGTCCCCCAGCACAGTATGGAGGAGATTCCAGGAGACAGGCCAGTACCCCAGGAGACGTGGAGGGGGCCAAAGAAGGACAACAACCCAACAGCAGGACCGATATCTGCTCCTTTGTGCAAGGAGGAACAGGAGGAGCACTGCCAGAGCCCTACAAAATGACCTCCAGCAGGCCACTGATGTTCAAGGTTCAACTCAAACGGTCTAGAGATCACAGAGATTGGCAGATTGGCCATTGGCGCCCTGTGCTCTTCACGGATGAGAGCAGGTTCACCCTGAGCTAGGCTTGGGCGGTAATACGGTAATACGGTATACCACGGGTCTTAAAAATAGCAACGGTATCAGTTTCAATACCGTCATTAAAAAAATAATGATCTGGTCTCAAAGAAGAACACGACTTCTGCAGTTCGGCAGTATTTCGGGTTCCGACCTAATGAGAAGTAGAGCTTAGTTCGGGCCCAGAACATCAAGCCCGACCCTACCCGAGCCCGTGAGCGTTCTGTCCGAACCCGGACCGACCCGACACATTAACTGTAATTAAGAGCCCGAGCCCGATTTCAACCCGACAATTATTTTTCATGCATGAGGCTGTTGTATGTGCATATCCGTGGGAAGTGGGGGTGCGGCTGCAAAAATATACAAAAATATAAATTAGATTAGATTAGGATGTGACTGGACAAAGCCGACACGTATGTTATCGCCTTTTTTTACTTTGTGTAACTTGTACACATTTTGCCTCGGGCAGAGAAGCTAAACTCTAATGACGCCACGGAGAACGTTCTGCTGCTACAACATCCTCCAGCATGACCGGTTTGGCGGTGGGTCAGTGATGGTCTGGGGAGGTATTTCTTTGGAAGGTTGCACATCCCTCCATGTGCTTGCTGGAGGTACCCTGACTGCCATTAGGTATTGGGATGAGATCCTCAGACCCATTGTGAGACCATGCTGGTGCACTGGGCCCTAGGTTCCTTCTAATGCATAACGATGCTAGGCCTCATGTGGCTGGAGTGTGTCAGCAGTTCCTGTATGATGAAGGCATTGATGGACTGGCCTGCCCGTTCCCCAGACCTGAATCCTATAGAGCACATCTGGGACATCATGTCTCGTTCCATCCACCAACGCCATGTCGCACCACAGACTGTCCAGGAGTTGACTGCTGCTCTGGTCCAGGTCTGGGAGGAGATCTTTCAGGAGACCGTCCGTCGTCTCATCAGGAGCATGCCCAGACGTTGTAGGGAGGTCATACAGGCACGTGGAGGCCACACGCACTACTGAGGATCATAACGAAATATCCACAAAAGTTGGATCAGCCTGCGATCTGGTTTTCCACTTTGATTTTGGGTATGATTCTGAATCCAGACCTCCAAAAGATGAGGATTTTGATTTCATGCACACACACATAGATATACAGTATATTTAATAATGTTGCTTTCATTCAAAGTTCAACAAATAAGTTTAAAATAAAGGTGGTTCTGTGTTAAACTTTGAACCGTGTCAGTCCTCTAAAGGATCACACTAAGAGAGACCCAAGGACCCAACACTGGAGGGTCCAGCTAAGAGAGACCCAAGGACCAAACACTGGAGGGTCCAGCTAAGAGAGACCCAAAGACCCAACACTGGAGGGTCCAGCTAAGAGAGACCCAAGGACCCAACACTGGAGGGTCCAGCTAAGAGAGACCCAAGGACCCAACACTGGAGGGTCCAGCTAAGAGAGACCCAAGGACCCAACACTGGAGGGTCCAGCTAAGAGAGACCCAAGGACCCAACACTGGAGGGTCCAGCTAAGAGAGACCCAAAGACCCAACACTGGAGGGTCCAGCTAAGAGAGACCCAAGGACCCAACACTGGACGTTCCAGCTAAGAGAGACCCAAGGACCCAACACTGGAGGGTCCAGCTAAGAGAGACCCAAAGACCCAACACTGGAGGGTCCAGCTAAGAGAGACCCAAGGACCCAACACTGGAGGGTCCAGCTAAGAGAGACCCAAGGACCCAACACTGGAGGGTCCAGCTAAGAGAGACCCAAGGACCCAACACTGGAGGGTCCAGCTAAGAGAGACCCAAGGACCCAACACTGGAGGGTCCAGCTAAGAGAGACCCAAGGACCAAAGGTAAGAATTCTATTTAAAGTGCAACACAACTTCTGTCCATTCTCAAAAGCTTGTAGCGTATCTCACTGCATCACACACCAACACACACACACACACACCCACACCCACACACACACACACACACACACACACACACACACACACACACACACACACACACACACACACACACACACAACCCCAGGCAGTGGAACAGACAACAGAGAGGAGGACATCAGAGGGATAATACAATTGGAAAAGCTTTACAGCGTGTAATGATAAACCTGTGTGTGTGTGTGTGTTGGTGTGTGTGTGTTCATGCCCAAAGGAAAAAGCTAATGGGTTTATATCTTTCTGCGATAGCAATGATATGGAGGCTTTGTGATTTCATTAAGAGTGTGTGTGCGTCCACGTTTACCAAAGATGAGGACAGAGATAGGTTGGTCTAATGCACTACTTATTGTTAGGAGGCGCGCACACACACACACACACACACGCACACGCACACACACACACACACGCACACGCACACGCACACACACACACACGCACACACACACTTACGTTAAACCCCATTCATCTGCTCTTTAACCTAATGCAGAAACAGAGACCAAGCAGAAAAACAGACGTGATACATTAATTGTCCCCTTGTCACCCCACTATTTCACCCTTTGACATGCCCCCCCCCCCCCCACACACACACAGAGGCCAGGGTAATAATTCTGTGATTAAGGAGATGGATCCTGCTCTCATCTCGGGGCTAACATCCATCCTCCACACATACATACTCACGTATACGCAGCCATACCGAGCCTTAATAGGGATATGATGCCAAACAGAAACACAGTTAGCTGAGACTGGACCCGCCCCCGCTCCACATTATTGACTTATTGACCGCAATCATTTTCACATTATCGACCTCCGATATGTATGCACATGACCTCAATCATTCCTGCTGACCTCGATATTAACCAGTGTGTTTACATCTGTCTGAATGTAACATGGAAGCCATGACGACACCAGAATATATATATGTTTGTGTGTGTGTGTGTGTGGGGGGGGGGGCTGTACAAGGCTGTTTGGGGCTGTGTGAGGCGGTTTGTGTAAGTTATGTTTAGTTTGTCTGTCTCGTGACTTCCTGTTTTATTTTGAAATCTAACTCTTGTTTCAGGTTACTTGCCCCTGTGTGTTTTGCACTGGTCTGATGGTTTCCACCTGTTTCCCCTTACCTTGTGTGTATAGTCTGTTTGCCCCTTTGTGCTGGGCCAGGTCGTCTGGTCTCCATGTGGGAGAACCACCAGCCACGTCAGCCCAAGTCAGGTTTAGAATTCTGTTACGCTTCTTGCCAGTCGAGCTTAACATTCTTTTCTTTGTCCTGTATATCGCACTTGTTTTCCTCAAAAGAGTGGTTTTTTGTTCTATCGTTTTTTCCTCTCCGTGAGTGATTTTCCTTTGCTACTTTGTTATTAAAATACTGTTCATTTGAACTTTGTCTTGGATTCGTGCATTGGGTTCACGTCCTAGTTCAGCCGTGACAGTTTGGGGTGTTTTTAGGGGTTTGGGGCTGTATGAGGTTGTTTGTGGTGCTGCGGTTTGTCATGGTCTCGGTCCTCCGTGACATCCCACCATGAATCTTAAACACCTTGTCACATGAAAATGCTTACATTGAGGCGTTCCAGCCCACTCACACGGCAGATTATCCTATTTACCAGCCGGAGGGGGGTCCGCTGCAGCGAGGCCTGATCAAGCCACTGATGGCTTCAACTCATGTGTCTGCACAGCTCTCACTGACGAGCTACACACACACACACACACACACACACACACACACACACACACACACACACACACACACACACACACACACACACACAGGAGAAGTGGAAGAGATTAGCTGTGACCCCCCCCCCCCCTTCTCTTTTCATTTCCTCAGCGGGGGAATTACCCAGAAGCCCCTCCCCCTCTGCACACATCCATGTCCTGACTGACTAATACACAGACCCCTCACCTGATCCTGATTATGTCTTACAGATACTCACGAGGGGGGGGGCATTCAGCCTGCACCGACAGGCATTCAAACACCATCTAATAGGAGTTACACGTCAACTCTTCACGCTGACCCCGCCCGCTCCCAGTAGGTGGCACTAGACCAAAACAAGAGGCAACACACGGCAGCCAGTCAGGTGATTCAAACAGGATCACTGATTGGTTAACAGACCCTGGAAAACAACGTTATGAATATTCTTAATAATTCAGTTCAGCCTTTGTACAAAAAACAAAAGCCCAAATGGAGAACCGAATGTCCGACACATCCTCGGTTGCCCTGACGACGGACAGGTACAGAAACCCCCCGACTAACATCAAGGCACCGCTGACGGGGAGATGGATGAAGAGCCACGGCCCCTGGAGAGCCACGCCAGCGGGGATTCAGTCCCAGGAGCACAGGAGCGAGAGGAAGTTGGAGCGCTGATGTAGCTCTTCCTGTGACCGGTGCCAGGAATGGTTAATGCTGCTGGAGCTGCTGGACCCGGGCCACAAACGTCACTAATCTAGCATCACACAACGCCACAGCCCTTATATAACACCAGAAGAAGACCACGCTCCAGCTCAAAGACTCCCAGACCATCAGGGCAAAGCAAAGAGGCTTCAACCTCCACACTGAAACGGGGTTCTGGTTCTCCAACGAGAAGAATCTCCTGCTCTGTTAAGTTATGTTTACAATGTC
>NC_139921.1:1052500-1072500 GCF_963514095.1 Eutrigla gurnardus
CAGCTTTTTACAGAAGGACCACAAATGAAAGGAAAACTAATTCCACTAACAGATCCACAGAAATATAATCACCAACTATTTTCATCATCTGTTCATCATCAAAAGTCATTTTTCATAAAGAAATGTCAGGAAATGCTGTTTTCAGTCCCTCAGATATGGAGATCTTCTTTTCTCTGTTCTATCATAGATGTCATCACATAGAACACACATTTCAAGACCTTTATTCTACATCCAAGCACTTTTCACACCTTGAAAACACCCCAGGATTTCCAGCACCCTGATAGAACTAACCAGCCACAGCTAGAGCAGCAGCTCCTGTGTACTGGGAGGTGAAACAAGCATCTCTGAAGAGGGCAGATAGACAGCTTCAGTTCCCCGTTAGATGTAAACACACCTAACAGCCATCCTGCTGCAGGACATGGGTTTACATCCCTGCTGTCCAACTCTCACAACACGACTCAGGACCTCAGACAGCCTCAAAACTCTCCTTTAGGAAGCGAAGACACGGACGCATCACTCAGAACACGCGTCATCGGAGGCCGAGGACGTTTGAACCCACGTGTGTGTTTCATTGGGAATACAGGGAGGCCCGCTATGGAGATGTGTGTGTGTGTGTGTGTGTGTGAGTGTGTGTGTGTGTGTTGGTAAGTCTTGGATTGCTCCTCTTTGCTGCAATGAGCTGATATGTGAGATAGAGCTGTGCTTACACACAGCTGCCCCAGCAGCCTGGCACTGTGCTGTGTGTGTGTGTGTGTGTGTGTGTGTGTGTGTGTGTGTGTGTGTGTGTGTGTGTGTGTGTGCTGGATGGCTCTAGTCATGGTGAATGAAAGATCAGAGAGAGAGAGAAGGCAGATGGACCGCCCTGAGGGCCAGGAGACAGAGAGGGGAGGAGGGAGGCAGATATGTACAGAAAAACAAAATGGAGAATAAAGCCAGTTAACCAGTGACACACTGCTCTGCCTCACTGAGGAGACCTGGTGGATCCACGTTAACAGACCTCCAGTCAGCCGTCCTGCTGCTCCGCCTCACTGAGGAGACCTGGTGGATCCACGTTAACAGACCTCCAGTCAGCCGTCCTGCTGCTCCGCCTCACTGAGGAGACCTGGTGGATCCACGTTAACAGACCTCCAGTCAGCCGTCCTGCTGCTCTGCCTCACTGAGGAGACCTGGTGGATCCACGTTAACAGACCTCCAGTCAGCCGTCCTGCTGCTCTGCCTCACTGAGGAGACCTGGTGGATCCACGTTAACAGACCTCCAGTCAGCCGTCCTGCTGCTCTGCCTCACTGAGGAGACCTGGTGGATCCACGTTAACAGACCTCCAGTCAGCCGTCCTGCTGCTCTGCCTCACTGAGGAGACCTGGTGGATCCACGTTAACAGACCTCCAGTCAGCCGTCCTGCTGCTCTGCCTCACTGAGGAGACCTGGTGGATCCACGTATCGTTAACGTGGAGATCCTACCTGACAGTGTGTTATAATACTGGCCCTAACGGTCATGAAGTCCCGATGGGACAGCTTCTCAGAGTTTAGCACAATAACAACGAGCAGCGGAGAAGATGGACGATGATTGAGAAGTCAAGAAATCTGAAAAGACTCTGTGACCAAAGCAGAGATGAGCTGGGATAAGAGAGTCGGGGGAGGAGAGGAAGCAGGGACGATAGAGGGGGGAGACAACGGTGAGGGAGGGAGAGACAGCAGAGAGAGAGACAGGAGAGAGAGACAGGAGAGAGAGCAGAGATGAGCTGGAATAAGAGAGTCGGGGGAGGAGAGGAAGCAGGGACGATAGAGGGGGGAGACAACGGTGAGGGAGGGAGAGACAGCAGAGAGAGACAGCAGAGAGAGAGACAGGAGAGAGAGCAGAGATGAGCTGGAATAAGAGAGTCGGGGGAGGAGAGGAAGCAGGGACGATAGAGGGGGGAGACAACGGTGAGGGAGGGAGAGACAGCAGAGAGAGAGACAGGAGAGAGAGACAGGAGAGAGAGCAGAGATGAGCTGGGATAAGAGAGTCGGGGGAGGAGAGGAAGCAGGGACGATGGAGGGGGGAGACAACGGTGAGGGAGGGAGAGACAGCAGAGAGAGACAGCAGAGAGAGAGACAGCAGAGAGAGACAGGAGAGAGAGAGACAGCAGAGAGAGAGACAGGAGAGAGAGAGACAGCAGAGAGAGAGACAGGGGAGAGAGAGAGAGACAGCAGGGAGAGAGACAGCAGCGAGAGAGAGAGACAGGAGAGAGTGTCGGTCGTGTGTGTGTCGGTCGTGTGTGTTGGTCGTGTGTCGGTCGTGTGTGAGACAGCAGAGAGAGAGACAGCAGAGAGAGACAGGAGAGAGAGAGGAGAGAGAGACAGGAGAGAGAGAGACAGGGGAGAGAGAGAGAGACAGCAGGGAGAGAGACAGCAGCGAGAGAGAGAGACAGGAGAGAGTGTCGGTCGTGTGTGTTGGTCGTGTGTCGGTCGTGTGTGAGACAGCAGAGAGAGAGACAGCAGAGAGAGACAGGAGAGAGAGAGGAGAGAGAGACAGGAGAGAGAGAGACAGGGGAGAGAGAGAGAGACAGCAGGGAGAGAGACAGCAGCGAGAGAGACAGGGGAGAGAGAGAGAGACAGCAGGGAGAGAGACAGCAGCGAGAGAGAGAGACAGGAGAGAGTGTCGGTCGTGTGTGTGTCGGTCGTGTGTGTTGGTCGTGTGTCGGTCGTGTGTGAGACAGCAGAGAGAGAGACAGCAGAGAGAGACAGGAGAGAGAGACAGGAGAGAGAGAGAGAGAGCAGAGAGAGAGACAGCAGAGAGAGAGACACGGGAGAGAGAGAGAGACAGCAGGGAGAGAGACAGCAGCGAGAGAGAGAGAGACAGGAGAGAGAGAGACAGCAGAGAGAGAGATAACAGAGAGAGAGACAGCAGAGAGAGAGACAGCAGAGAGAGAGACAGCAGAGAGAGAGACAGCAGAGAGAGCAGAGCAGTGTGTAGCGGAGAGACGGGGAGTCAATAATGAGTGATTACTGTAATTCAGCCTGTCAGAGGCATCGACCTGCTGCTACCACCAATCAATACACACACACACACAGACACACACACACACACAGACACACACACACACACACACACACACACAGAGAGAGAGGGTCTGGGGGAGTAAGCTAGGAGCTGCAGCCCCACACTGAGCCTAACAATCTCTCCGTCTCTGTCGCGCTGAGTGGACCTGGCAGAGCAAAATGGCTTCTTCATCCGGGGGGGGGGGGGACGAGAAAGTTGGACAAGAAGAGGGTCAAGAGATATAGAGCACATAGTGGAGGAGAGATGGGAGGAAAGGATGGAAGACAAGGTAAAAAAGGAGAGAGAGAGGGGGGGGGGGAGAGAGAGAGAGAGGAGACAGAGAGAGAGAGAGAGAGAGAGAGACAGGGAGAGAGAGACAGGGAGAGAGATAGAGGGGAGACGGAGAGAGAGACAGGGAGACGGAGAGAGAGAGAGACAGGGAGAGAGGGACAGAGAGGGGGACAGGGAGACAGAGAGACAGGGAGACGGAGAGAGAGACAGGGAGAGAGAGAGAGAGAGACGGAGAGAGAGAGAGACAGGGAGGGAGAGAGAGAGAGAGAGAGAGAGAGGGGAGACGGAGAGAGAGACAGGGAGACGGAGAAAGAGAGAGACAGGGAGAGAGGGACAGAGAGGGGGACAGGGAGACGGAGAAAGAGAGAGACAGGGAGAGAGGGACAGAGAGGGGGACAGGGAGACGGAGAAAGAGAGAGACAGGGAGAGAGGGACAGAGAGGGGGACAGGGAGACAGGGAGACAGAGAGACAGGGAGAGAGAGAGAGACGGAGAGAGAGAGAGACAGAGAGAGAGAGAGAGAGAGGGAGACAGAGAGAGAGAGAGAGGGGAGACGGAGAGAGAGACAGGGAGACGGAGAGAGAGAGACAGGGAGAGAGAGACAGAGAGAGAGAGAGAGGGGAGACGGAGAGAGAGACAGGGAGACGGAGAGAGAGAGAGAGACACAGGGAGAGAGGGACAGAGAGGGGGACAGGGAGACAGAGAGACAGGGAGACAGGGAGACAGGGAGACGGAGAGAGAGACAGGGAGAGAGGGACAGAGAGGGGGACAGGGAGACGGAGAAAGAGAGAGACAGGGAGAGAGGGACAGAGAGGGGGACAGGGAGACAGGGAGACAGAGAGACAGGGAGAGAGAGAGAGACGGAGAGAGAGAGAGACAGGGAGGGAGAGAGAGAGAGAGAGAGAGAGGGGAGACGGAGAGAGAGACAGGGAGACGGAGAAAGAGAGAGACAGGGAGAGAGGGACAGAGAGGGGGACAGGGAGACAGGGAGACAGAGAGACAGGGAGAGAGAGAGAGACGGAGAGAGAGAGAGACAGGGAGGGAGAGAGAGAGAGAGAGAGAGAGGGGAGACGGAGAGAGAGACAGGGAGACGGAGAAAGAGAGAGACAGGGAGAGAGGGACAGAGAGGGGGACAGGGAGACAGAGAGACAGGGAGACGGAGAGAGAGACAGGGAGACAGAGACAGGGAGAGAGAGAGAGAGACAGGGAGACAGACAGAGGTCCAAATGAAGGATGGAGTGTTAACCAGCGGTTTAGACCCAGCAGTGTGTTCAGGATGAACACAGTGATGCACTACTAGACTCTGAGGGAGCTCTGTACCTGTTACAGTGTTAATGAGGGCTTATTATGGTCTGGCCATGTTTTCCTGCTTCATCCACGCTACGTCTCCTAAACTTAGCCCGGGCTACTTCAGTTGTCATGGCGACCTGCTCCAGCTTCTGCTCGTTACTTTGTGGCCCTCTGCCCAACGCTTTTCACCCTGAGGATGCACGCATGTGGACACGCACGTGCACGTGGACGCAGCAGAAGTGAAGAAGAGAAAACAGGAAGAGAGTGTCGTTAGGGAATCAAATGTCTTTAGTGCTGCTGAGATAAATTCCAATGATCAGTGATCGGTAGATCAGCTCGCCTCAACGGGACGCCTCACAGAGTGTGTGTGTGTGTGTGTGTGGACGCACTCTTCTCCACCAACACCACACACACCTGCTTGTCTGGAGGTGGATGTGCCTGTGTGTGTGAGACCAGAGAGCAAAGCGTTAGAGAGAGAGTGAGTCATCAATAAGTATTGATCGCCGGTGCTTGTTGCATCCAAGACTACCGTTGGATCAAGGAGACAGACGTCCACCTGTCTGTCTGCTTCCCTGTCTCACCTCCACACACTTGATATATGGAGCCGCAGTCAAACAAATACAGCTCCATCACACCGGCATCGATCCCCTACTCTGAACACTTGAGAACACACGAACACACACACATGAGAACACACACACATGAGAACACACGAACACACACACATGACAACACACGAACACACACACATGAGAACACACGAACACACACACATGAGAACACACACACATGAGAACACACGAACACACACACATGACAACACACACACACGAGAACACACGAACACACACACATGACAACACACGAACACACACACATGAGAACACACGAACACACACACACATGAGAAGGATACAAGTTCTGGTAGAGGGGGATGAGGGACTTGAGGGCCCGGCTGGCGTTGATGGCCGTGGCTCGGACCATGATGGGCAGAATGTTCATGTCCACGATGGCACCGTCGAACAGCGGGCCGAAGAACGGCACCTACACATGCACACGCACACGCACACGCACACACACACACACACACACACACACACACACACACACACACACACACACACACACAGTGAGACGCCCGTTAGAGCAAATTGAAGTACATTATACATCACAACATATAATACATCCTTTTATTTTATTTAAAAAAATAAAAATGAGAAACAAAGTAAATGAAAATACATTTTAAATATCTATAAAATCAAATGTAGGGTGAAAACACACAAGAGTAACTGTACTCTTTGAATGCTTTTATTATGGATCTCTGGATCTACTCAGACACTACTCTCCATGTTTTCATGAAACACAGGTCTCTGGGAACCGCTGGGCTTTAGTCAGCTACATGTAAGCCATCCTTTGCTTGTGGAATCCAGCAAACACAATGATGTGGGCTCCTGATTGGATTAGCTTGCAGACCGGGTCTGGGAGCCGTGCACTCTGAACACAGCGGCTTCAGGACGACAACACAGAATCTCTTCTGCTAACTTGTTTTTCGATTCATGATAATTCAATAGTTTTGCTTTGTAGAATGAATGAAACAGAACGAGGTTATGTTATTAGTGCGGCGGTATCTATATCATGCAGAAAAAACAGCATTTTATTGTGTTAGGTCTCGTTTGAAATGGGATTACGCTATCAGTGCTGTGATATTAATGTCTGTGTGTTTTAGACTAATACACAAACCAGAGCATCAGGACTCAGAGCAAGACTCTCTAGGATTGTTAGTCAATCTCAACGCATATCTGTGTTGTCTGCCCGGAAATATAAAAGCCCAAAACGCTGTTATTCCTGCCCAACTCCAGATCCGTAGATATGAAGGCTGCACCATCCATACTCATCCACATTAACGCGTTCCATGCACTACTGCATGAAAGGAACCAATGAGAACGAGTATCAGATCTCAACCACCGGGGCCACAGTCCGGGCTTGACCTGATCCACACCTGGCAATAAACCTCCTCAACATGAAACACATGAAAAACACAGCGCCCCCTGTTGGAGGTGGAATGGAGACACATGCTGGTGTGGAGAGTTACAGTTGTTTTCACCCCATTTTAAATGTTTTATTCTTGTATTTCATTTATATCTCTGTATGTATATATATATACATCTATATATATGATTATTATTTTTATTTAAAGGTGAGTACGATACATCTAGTTCATGTTCCTCTCATAGTTCCAGTAGAAGCGTCGGTGGATCTGATTGGCCGATGAGTCACACTGTAATTACAGCTAAAGGTGTGTTGTTGTTACTGATTGGCCCAGCGGGAGGCTGAATCATCACCCCAGGATTTAATAGGGAATTTAAATGTGTCGGAGGCATTTCCACCGGACCATGAAGGATTCTGGGTAACACTGAGCAGCGTCTTGGAGAAGGCGGTTACCTCGGGCTTCTTCAGGATGTGGATGGAGTACATGTGGTTCTTCATGGGGTAGATGACGATGAGCACGTCCCCGAACTCCGTGGGGATGATGCCCCGCCGGTAGTCTCTGGAATGTTCCGACCACACGATGTGGACCTCGTCGTTCCCCAGGTGTCTGAGCTGGAGGGGACGACACAGACGGGATGCTACCATCACCATGGCAACAGACAGGTTTCTGGCCTTACGCATCAGAGACACACGCTGAGTCAATACCACACACACACACCAAGCAAGATGGACTGTATCCATCACAAAGCCAAGGCTTCTGACTGTGTGTGTGTGTGTGTCTGTGTGTGTGTGTGTGTGTGTGTGTGTGTGTGTGTGTGGCCCTGGGGGTGATGGAGTGAGAAGACGGAGAGAGGACACGTAGACCGACGCTGCAGTAAGATGGAGTACGGGCTGGAAGACGGATGAGATCAAGCCAGACGCTGTGCCTTTCTGTGTGTGTGTGTGTGTGTGTGGTGACAGCTCTGTCATTAACAGTGACGCCAACACACACAAACACACACGTCTCCCGTCCTCCTGGGTGTCTCACACACCTCCAGACGTCGCCTCCTCGGCCCTGAGAACAAGGCTTCCTCTGAACGCTAACGCCGATCCGGATGACTAGACGTACGACGCGCCTGCATCACGGCGACAGATCCCTCAACCACAAGGGCCGGAGGTAGACCAGGGTCAGACCAGGGTTGGGGGTAGACCAGGGGAGGTAGACCAGGGGAGGTAGACCAGGGGAGGTAGACCAGGGGAGGTAGACCAGGGTCAGACCCCCGTTTGGGGGGTTTAGCTCAGGAGGTAGAGCGTTTGGCTGGCAACCGCAAGATTGCTGGTTCGATCCCCGGCTCCTCCTAGCTGAGTGCCTGGTGTCCCTGAGCAAGACACCTCACCCTAATTGCTCCTGACGAGCTGGCTGTCGCCCTGCGTGGTTGACTCCGCCGTCGGTGTGTGAATGAATGGGTGAATGTCAGTCATTACTGTAAAGCGCTTTGGAGAAATGAGGCCATTTACCATTTATGGTAGACTAGGGTCGGGGGTAGACCAGAGTCGGGGTAGACCAGGGTCGGGGTAGACCAGGGTCGGGGTAGACCAGGGTCGGGGGTAGACCAGGGTCGGGGTAGACCAGGGTCGGGGGTAGACCAGGGTCGGGGGTAGACCAGGGTCGGGGTAGACCAGGGTCGGGGGTAGACCAGGGTCGGGGTAGACCAGGGTCGGGGGTAGACTAACACTAAAACACCGTAATGAGCGTGCTTTGACGAGCGGTTATGTTGATGGATCAGACAGGAAGTGGTTTTAAAGAACCCTTTAGAGGCTCTCTGACATGATCACGTGACCACACCGAGGCTGTACTTCTGGGTGTCACATCGATTCCAGCAGTGTAATAAGTGGAGCCTCGCTGTCTGACGGGCATCACTATTTCCCTTCGTGAGATCTGGACGGCGAGGGAGTGATGTCATCTTTGGTTTGTATGCAGCTTTAATCCCTTTACCGTGTTTGGAGCTGATACGGGCGAGCGGCAGCAGAACACACAGCGGAGAGCGAGAGCCCCGCCGACCAAACATCAGAGAGGCTGCCAGTATGGACATGTGCACGTCTGTCACTTTAACCTCGCCGTGGACGTGTCTGTGTGTGTGTGTGTGGGTGGACTGATGTGAATGGAGCCCAGAGTGGACGCCGCGGGTGTGTGTCGAGTTAAACAGGTTTACAGCGTGTGTGTACGCGAGGACGCGTGTTTGATGGGGCCATCAGCTGATCACGCAGACGGATGGTGTCGGACCAGGCGCTGATAATCCAATCAGGGGCCTGCAGCGACGTGATAGGCTGAGAAGCAGGAAGTGTGATCTGATTAAAGGGACATTATGGCCATGTGCAGAGTGCCCAATGCCTGAGGGTTGACAGGTGCACACACACACACACACACACACACGCTTAGACACACACACACACACACACACACACACACACACACACACACACACACACACACACACACAAGCTTAGACACACACACACACACACACACACGCTTAGACACACACACACACATACACACTTAGAGACACACACACACGCTTAGACACACACACACACACACACACACACACACACACACACACACACACACACACACACACACAGGACTGCAGTGTGAGACAGGGCGACACAGTGGGGAGACAGACAGGTGGGTCATCACATTAGCACGAGGAGAGAGGCTTCTCCGGGGTCAAAGGTCAGACGGGTGGGTGGTACCTTCTTGGTCAGGTTGTGGTCGTGGTCGTGGGGCATGCGGGTGGAGACGTGGTAGACGACCTCAGTGGTGGAGGTGGCGTAGTAAGGCGTAGTCTGGCCTGTGCTGCGGTTTCTCTGGAGGCCTCCCATGAAGCCACAGTGAGTAGTGAGGTCCACCTGACACACACACACAGATTAAACATGGTTCCTCCCTTCATAGCCTTTTAGTGCCCTGAGGCGGAGGAGAAAAGGGAACCAGACTCTCCAACCAGCAGGTAAAAGGTTGACATATTACAAACGTTTTCATTGTTCTCTTAGCATCAATGACAGCCCATGACGACATTAGATTTCATTTGGGAACTTCCAAGGACACGACTGAAAGGTAGATGTGTGAAGAAGCGTCTCACCTCCCAGCCGAGTCCGGAGACAAAGTCCTCGTAGGCCTGGCTGCCGGCGGTGTTGGTCAGGATGGAGTGTTTGTCCTCTTGGCCCTCGGCCACATAGAACACTGCTATCTTATGAGTCTCCCGGCTGGAGGAGAACCGAGAACCACAGTGAGTCAGGGTGGAGGAGAACCAGGAACCACAGTGAGTCAGGGTGGAGGAGAACCGAGAACCACAGTGAGTCAGGGTGGAGGAGAACCAGGAACCACAGTGAGTCAGGGTGGAGGAGAACCGAGAACCACAGTGAGTCAGGGTGGAGGAGAACCAGGAACCACAGTGAGTCAGGGTGGAGGAGAACCAGGAACCACAGTGAGTCAGGGTGGAGGAGAA
This sequence comes from Eutrigla gurnardus, assembly GCF_963514095.1. NCBI lineage: Eukaryota > Metazoa > Chordata > Actinopteri > Perciformes > Triglidae > Eutrigla > Eutrigla gurnardus. The sequence goes on from NC_139921.1 coordinate 1,062,578, forward strand.
CCAGGAACCACAGTGAGTCAGGGTGGAGGAGAACCGAGAACCACAGTGAGTCAGGGTGGTGGAGAACCAGGAACCACAGTGAGTCAGGGTGGAGGAGAACCGAGAACCACAGTGAGTCAGGGTGGAGGAGAACCGAGAACCACAATGAGTCAGGGTGGAGGAGAACCGAGAACCACAGTGAGTCAGGGTGGAGGAGAACCGAGAACCACAGTGAGTCAGGGTGGAGGAGAACCGAGAACCACAGTGAGTCAGGGTGGAGGAGAACCAAGAACCACAGTGAGTCAGGGTGAAAGGGAGAACCGAGAACCACAGTGAGTCAGGGTGGAGGAGAACCAGGAACCACAGTGAGTCAGGGTGGAGGAGAACCAGGAACCACAGTGAGTCAGGGTGGCGGAGAACCGAGAACCACAGTGAGTCAGGGTGGAGGAGAACCGAGAACCACAGTGAGTCAGGGTGGAGGAGAACCGAGAACCACAGTGAGTCAGGGTGGAGGAGAACCGAGAACCACAGTGAGTCAGGGTGGAGGAGAACCAGGAACCACAGTGAGTCAGGGTGGAGGAGAACCGAGAACCACAGTGAGTCAGGGTGGAGGAGAACATCACCGTTATTTACAAGTCAACATCTGGGGATCTAGATCAGAGGTCTGTTCAGACCCCCAAGGTCTATAGAGACCTGGTGGCGGGACCCCCAAGGCCTATAGAGACCTGGTGGAGGGACCCCCAATTACATATTGGGGGTCCCTCCACCATATCGCAGCCTCCGGTCCCTGGAATTCATCTGGTTTGCCATCCCGTCAGTCCGTACTGGACTTGGCAAGAAGGCGTTCTCTTATGCTGCACCTGCAGCCTGGAACATGCTCCAGCAGAGGCTGAACCTGGAACAGCTTTATTCCTTTAGGGGGATTCAAATTGCTGGTAGGAAAGCTGATGAGACAGTCTGTGGGGGTCTGCACATGTACTTAACCAGTCCTAGTCTTCTTTGCACTTTGTAGTTTGCACTACTTTAATGTTTGTATTCCGTGTCGTGTCTCCTGTATGTTCAGTTGTCTGTAACTTTGTGTTCTGCTGCCTACATGGAACAGGTCTCTCTTGTAAATGAGACCCTGGGTCTCAATGAGATTTTACCTGTATAAATAAAGGTTAATAAAAACTCATATAATGTTCCTTATTAAACAATAATAATGTGTAGTGCAGCCTATAGTTCATGTATAACAGGACTTTGTAATGATGGATGTTTACAATGCTAAGTCTATTTTGGCATTTGTACTTCATAATTTCTGTTAAACAAACAGGAAGATTTATATTTGCTCATTATAGGCTGTATTCATGTTAATACATATTACAACACAAATCATTTTGAATGTTGAAGATCTCTGATCTAGATCGTTTCTTCTGTGTTTGTGACTTCAGAACAAAAGGTAATAAAGTTACTTTTTATCATCTATGTAACACGTGAAGTCCGGACCAGGGAGTGTTTGTTGCTGTAATACTCATTCTGGCCACACGAGGCTGTAGTGCACCAAAACCGTACAACCCGGGATTTCCTTCACTTTTAATACCACAACAAATTGAGTGTGCTGAACCGTATTTAGAGCAGAGGGAATAACAGAACTGTGACCTGACTAAAGCCTGAGTGAACCTTTGTATGTATACGTATGTAATGTAATGTATAACGTTCTCACCACTGCCGAGAGTCCAGGTTCTTCAGCTCTCTCAGCAGCTTCTCGTTCTTCCTCAGCAGATGGAAGTTACTCCTGGAAGACACACATACACGCAGAGTCATGGCTAGTCCCGCCTCTCTGAGGTTAATAACCACGCCCACATTTACACATCATCAACACTAATGAGGACTAATGATGACGAGCTGGATGACGGCAGCTGTGCTTCATCTAAAACGTTCCAAAGTAAAGTATGCCATACTTACAGTCATGTTAGATATTATAATATTATAATCGTCATCATTCCATCATCACATTCATCATCGCCTCCATTTACAAGAATAGAGGAAAACGAGAGAATATTACATTTGTAGAAAGAGGGTCTTATCAGACGGATTAACTGAGATCAACTGCTGTTTTTAATATGCTTTCTCTCCGGGGGGTCTCAGCTCCGGGTTTAGATGCAGCTCCGGGGTCTGATGCAGCTCCGGGTTTAGATGCAGCTCCGGGTTTAGATGCAGCTCCGGGGTCAGATGCAGCTCCGGGGTCTGATGCAGCTCCGGGGTCTGATGCAGCTCCGGGGTCTGATGCAGCTCCGGGGTCTGATGCAGCTCCGGGTTTAGATGCAGCTCCGGGTTTAGATGCAGCTCCGGGTTTAGATGCAGCTCCGGGGTCAGATGCAGCTCCGGGGTCTGATGCAGCTCCGGGGTCTGATGCAGCTCCGGGGTCTGATGCAGCTCCGGGTTTAGATGCAGCTCCGGGTTTAGATGCAGCTCCGGGTTTAGATGCAGCTCCGGGTTTAGATGCAGCTCCGGGGTCAGATGCAGCTCCGGGTTTAGATGCAGCTCCGGGGTCTGATGCAGCTCCGGGGTCTGATGCAGCTCCGGGGTCTGATGCAGCTCCGGGGTCTGATGCAGCTCCGGGGTCTGATGCAGCTCCGGGGTCTGATGCAGCTCCGGGTTTAGATGCAGCTCCGGGGTCTGATGCAGCTCCGGGGTCTGATGCAGCTCCGGGGTCTGATGCAGCTCCGGGGTCAGATGCAGCTCCGGGTTTAGATGCAGCTCCGGGTTTAGATGCAGCTCCGGGTTTAGATGCAGCTCCGGGGTCTGATGCAGCTCCGGGGTCTGATGCAGCTCCGGGGTCTGATGCAGCTCCGGGGTCTGATGCAGCTCCGGGGTCTGATGCAGCTCCGGGTTTAGATGCAGCTCCGGGTTTAGATGCAGCTCCGGGGTCTGATGTAGCTCCGGGGTCAGATGCAGCTCCGGGTTTAGATGCAGCTCCGGGGTCTGATGCAGCTCCGGGGTCTGATGCAGCTCCGGGGTCTGATGCAGCTCCGGGGTCTAACCCACATGGGTATTTCGGTGGTCTCGTTCATCGTGTTTTTGTCATCCTGAGTCTAGTAATGAAGCTGGCAGGACTTCTAGTGCAGAAGAACCAGAATACCAACCAGCCTTCACATGAACATGATGTTGACGCTCCCCGGATGGAAGCTCTGATCACTAACCAATCATCACTTCCTCCATATTTGGGCTGGTTTGTATCATTTCCTGGTGTCAGGTTCCAAGACGACGGCGTGGCAGCATCATACAGCTCGTTGATGCTAATAACCCGTAGTCGACCTCCAGCCCCCCCTCAGCTGAACACCGCTAGCTCTGTCAGCACGGCTGCTGTCATTTGGACTGTAAGCGCTGTTAGTCCCGTTAGCTGCGAGCTGTCGGCTCAGCCGTGTGGATGCCATAGACGTGCTTTCATTTGTGCGTGTAGCCTGTTTAAAAATGGCCGAAGCGTTTACCAGCTCCCATCAGACCTGTCTGATTCATAAAGAGCGCTCCAGATAAGGAGGAGCAGACATGTTGGATGTAAGAAGCTTCACCTTCATCTTCTCTTTCTGCATCTAGCTCGGATGCTGTTTGACCATCCGACAACACATGTGGGTGTGCCGGCACCTCAAACCTCACAATATAGATTATTACTTGTGCCATACATGAGCTGAGGCAGCGGTATCCAACGGCGACCACGGTTAGTGGCCTGCTTTCAGGAAGTGGTCCTCTGATCAAAACAAAAGCCTTTTATTCCAACGGCCGCTCTACATGCCGAGCCACCAAACGTCCACAGCCGTGATAGAAAACCAAGACGTGAGCAGCGAGGCTCCGAGTGGACCGATAATGACACATCGGTCCTTTCACTCAGAGAGAGAGAGCGGGAGATAAAGAGAGGGAGGGGGAGACAGCAATTTGCTCTTTATAAACTGATACTTGGTAATGGCCTCATTCTCTGCTCTCAAAGACTCCATTTACACCCGGGATTACAGGGAGGCATAAAGGCCCGCTGCACACGGCTGTCACATCTGTGTGGTGAAGTCCACATGAATACCTGGAGACCTGGGAGGACCATCCACCATGACCTCCAGCTGCTCTGGCTTCAGCTGCTACACCTCATCTCGTTTCCTGATCCACCACCACCTTCTTCTTCAACCACTGACTTTTATTCTAACTCCAAATGGGTTTGAGTCTGATCAATAGAGCACTATGCTCATTATCACTCCCTCACACAGAAACACACACACACACACACACTCGCGGTGTGTTAACAGTCTATTGTGTGGGCTGAATGCGGTCGGTGTAATTCCCTGGATGAGGTATAAAAGAGTGATGAGTGTCCATTAGCCGGCCAGATGCATTTAAAGTGATACCTTGAGATTGTGCACCTCAGCCGGAGTCACTGAGAAGATGATGCCGCCGCCTCGTGCCACGCCAGCGGCAAAACGTGGCGTCTAATTGGCACAAAATGTGCTGAAATCTTTTGTCTCATTTGCATTCAGTTTTGTTATTAAGTAAATAAAAAGACTTCACACACACAAATCACAGCCACCTGAAAAACAACCTCTTAGCAGGAAACCTTCTTTCTCCTCCTGGAGACACAAAAGTGTCATTTCACTTGTATTAGTCTTAGTTTAAAGCTACTCTGTGGAAAAGCCTCGTTATTACTGAACCTGGTGGAACAGCAGAGAAATGGGTTCATGCACTGGTAATTGGAGGATTTGTATGCAACATGCATGTGTGGTATATGTATCCATCTGTAGGACTATCATGTAGTTCCCACACACTAAATGATGTTTGTGGACTGTCATGTGGGTCTGCTCTCACCTCTTCTCCCAGGAGTTGAGGCCCAGAATGTTGACCAGCAGTCTGCAGTAGTAGAAGGCCGACTGGGGCGCCTCGGTCTCGGGTTCAGGCTGCTGCACGGCCCTCATGTTCAGCCCCTCGCCTCTCTGAAACACCCAAAAACTCAGCGTCATGCCAAATCAATACAATGACATCATCTCGTGTGAGAGCCACGACGGAGAACAGGACTCAGCGAGGCCACTTCCATTCAGTTTTATGTTAAATCAAATCTAATTAGACGAGAACGAGAAAGGATCACAAGCCTGCAGCTCTGTGATTTATCTTCTACTCCCTGAAAGCCAGTATTCTACCGTGCTGTACTTATGAACCAGACGTATTTGAGTACCTCGTGAGGACAGGCTGGGAGCTACAGATTCAAAGATTTAAAGGTAAAACCCTCATTGTATTCATGTGGATGTGGACGTACATGAAGGACGAACTCTCTCTCAGCGGCGCTCTGCTTCAGGATGGCGTTGATCACGTCGTTCTCCTGCTTTTCTGAGACGCATGCCGGGGGAGGGGCCGGGATGTTGAGTGGCATGCCTGCGGGGACCAATCAGGAGACGGAGTTAGAAACCTGCATCCACCTGTGATCAGGTTCCTGTATTTACAGAACGGGAGGATCTAGAACTTGAGAGAGGGAGTGTGTGAGGAGGTGAAGTACCTGCTCTCTGCAGACACTCGGGGCTGGAGTATCCCAGGTACTGCAGCATCTCATCCAGCGAGTCGTCCCCCTCCCTCAGCGAATCCCACGCCGGCACCGCCTCCCGACACACTCGCTTGGCCAACGGCGGAGCTAGAAGCTGATCTGGGCCCGCCTCCCCTGGATCCCCCTCCCCATCCATCCCATGATCACTCCTCTCCTCTTCCTGCTCCTCCTCCTCCTCCTCTACATCAACTCCTCTTGGAGCTGCCACCCCCTCCTCAGTGACATCCTCCTCTTCCTCCTTCCCCTCTCCCTGAAGCTCTTGCCTTTCACCCTGCATCGCGCCCTCCTCCTCCTCTGCCTCCTCGCTCTCCTCCTGCCCTTCCTCCTCACTGCCTCCCCTCTTCCCTGCCATGCGTTTGAGTGGATCTCCGGGTGGAGAGCGTAGGTGGAGGTTTGCACTGTGAGGTGACGGGGTGAATGTGTGTGTCGGGCTGGTAGGGGAGGGAGGCGGAGGCCCGTAGAGGACGGCGGAGTCCCAGGAGTGTTTTCCTGCTACATCTCGGATGATGACGCGAACGCAGGCGGGAGCAGAGGACAGCCCGGCCGTCATCCCTCCTCCTGGTACTCCCGACTCCGACCGGATCTGGAGGAGGAGGAGCACGGTCAAACACTCACTCCACCCGATACTACAGGACACATTCTGATGCAGCATCTTTAACATAAGTCACATCTCAACTACCTTGAAGCAGAAACTTCCTACAAACCTTTAATACAAAGACATTGTTTTATGTGTTTCTGTTTAGGCATATATTGTTAAATAGGTGCACAATATAGTCATGTGACAAGGTTAAACCAATATTACAGTTGGACATTAAATACAATGAAGTTAACAAACAAAAAGAACAATGTTAAACTTACTATATTAGAAAAATGCCAAAAATGTGTTTTTTAAAGGAGCCACAGACTTGGACGAATAAACGATGATCCTCACACGTTTTTGCAGAATAAGGAAACCATCAGACAAAGAATGAAACTAATAACATGCTGATGTTGGTCAGGATGGGCCGTGATGCATTGATAATGTGGTGGAAAGGTCATGTGACCTCGGTTATAGGAAGCACCGACCTCTTTGAGTTGAGCTTACCTGATACACAGAGAGCAGCGTGGAGCCGTTCAGCACCAGGAACTGGAGGTTCGGAGAGTGGAAGAGCTCCGGTCCCAGGTCTGCACTCTCACAGAAGGGGTTGTCTTGGTTTTCACACACCTGGACAACACAAAGCTCTCAATCACACACACGTTATACCTACTTACATGACTCAATTATCAGATTTAAATCAACACCACTGGATATAAGGGGCTCCACTGTATACTTTACTTTGTGAAACATATGAGGAGGGGCCGTTCACAGAGCAGAGACTCTGCATCACATAGACTCTGGATCACACAGACTCTGCATCATATAGACTCTCCATCATACAGACTCTCCATCATACAGACTCTGCATCATATAGACTCTCCATCATACAGACTCTCCATCACATAGACTCTGGATCACATAGACTCTCCATCATACAGACTCTCCATCATATAGACTCTGCATCACATAGACTCTCCATCATACAGACTCTCCATCATACAGACTCTCCATCATACAGACTCTCCATCATATAGACTCTGCATCACATAGACTCTGGATCACATAGACTCTGGATCACATAGACTCTGCATCACATAGACTCTCCATCATACAGACTCTCCATCATATAGACTCTCCATCATACAGACTCTGCATCACATAGACTCTCCATCATACAGACTCTCCATCATACAGACTCTCCATCATACAGACTCTCCATCACATAGACTCTGCATCATATAGACTCTCCATCATATAGACTCTCCATCATACAGACTCTCCATCACATAGACTCTGCATCATATAGACTCTCCATCATATAGACTCTCCATCACATAGACTCTCCATCACATAGACTCTCCATCATACAGACTCTCCATCATACAGACTCTCCATCATACAGACTCTCCATCATACAGACTCTCCATCACATAGACTCTCCATCACATAGACTCTCCATCATACAGACTCTCCATCATACAGACTCTCCATCATATAGACTCTCCATCATATAGACTCTCCATCATATAGACTCTGCATCACATAGACTCTGGATCATATAGACTCTCCATCATACAGACTCTCCATCACATAGACTCTGCATCACATAGACTCTGGATCACATAGACTCTGGATCACATAGACTCTGCATCACATAGACTCTGCATCATACAGACTCTCCATCACATAGACTCTGCATCACATAGACTCTGGATCACATAGACTCTCCATCATACAGACTCTCCATCATACAGACTCTCCATCATACAGACTCTCCATCATACAGACTCTGCATCACATAGACTCTGGATCACATAGACTCTCCATCATACAGACTCTCCATCATATAGACTCTCCATCATACAGACTCTGCATCACATAGACTCTGCATCACATAGACTCTGGATCACATAGACTCTCCATCATACAGACTCTCCATCATATAGACTCTCCATCATACAGACTCTGCATCACATAGACTCTGCATCATACAGACTCTCCATCATACAGACTCTCCATCATACAGACTCTCCATCATACAGACTCTGCATCACATAGACTCTGGATCACATAGACTCTCCATCATACAGACTCTCCATCATATAGACTCTCCATCATACAGACTCTGCATCACATAGACTCTGCATCACATAGACTCTGGATCACATAGACTCTCCATCATACAGACTCTCCATCATATAGACTCTCCATCATACAGACTCTGCATCACATAGACTCTGGATCACATAGACTCTCCATCATACAGACTCTCCATCATACAGACTCTCCATCACATAGACTCTGCATCACATAGACTCTCCATCACATAGACTCTGCATCACATAGACTCTGGATCACATAGACTCTCCATCATACAGACTCTCCATCATACAGACTCTCCATCATACAGACTCTCCATCATACAGACTCTCCATCACATAGACTCTGCATCACATAGACTCTCCATCATATAGACTCTCCATCATACAGACTCTCCATCATACAGACTCTCCATCACATAGACTCTGCATCACATAGACTCTCCATCACATAGACTCTCCATCATACAGACTCTCCATCATACAGACTCTCCATCATACAGACTCTGCATCATATAGACTCTCCATCATACAGACTCTCCATCATATAGACTCTCCATCACATAGACTCTCCATCATATAGACTCTCCATCACATAGACTCTCCATCATACAGACTCTCCATCATATAGACTCTCCATCATACAGACTCTGCATCACATAGACTCTCCATCATACAGACTCTCCATCATACAGACTCTCCATCATACAGACTCTCCATCATACAGACTCTGCATCACATAGACTCTGGATCATATAGACTCTCCATCATACAGACTCTCCATCACATAGACTCTGCATCACATAGACTCTCCATCATATAGACTCTCCATCACATAGACTCTCCATCATACAGACTCTCCATCATATAGACTCTCCATCATACAGACTCTGCATCACATAGACTCTCCATCATACAGACTCTGCATCACATAGACTCTCCATCATACAGACTCTCCATCACATAGACTCTGCATCACATAGACTCTGGATCACATAGACTCTCCATCATACAGACTCTCCATCACATAGACTCTCCATCATACAGACTCTCCATCATACAGACTCTCCATCATATAGACTCTCCATCATATAGACTCTCCATCATATAGACTCTGCATCACATAGACTCTGGATCATATAGACTCTCCATCATACAGACTCTCCATCACATAGACTCTGCATCACATAGACTCTCCATCATATAGACTCTCCATCACATAGACTCTCCATCATACAGACTCTCCATCATATAGACTCTCCATCATACAGACTCTGCATCACATAGACTCTGGATCATATAGACTCTCCATCATACAGACTCTCCATCACATAGACTCTGCATCACATAGACTCTGGATCATATAGACTCTCCATCATACAGACTCTCCATCACATAGACTCTGCATCACATAGACTCTGCATCACATAGACTCTGGATCACATAGACTCTGCATCACATAGACTCTCCATCATACAGACTCTCCATCACATAGACTCTGCATCACATAGACTCTCCATCATACAGACTCTCCATCATATAGACTCTCCATCATACAGACTCTCCATCATACAGACTCTGCATCATATAGACTCTCCATCATATAGACTCTCCATCACATAGACTCTCCATCACATAGACTCTCCATCATACAGACTCTCCATCATACAGACTCTCCATCATACAGACTCTCCATCATACAGACTCTCCATCACAT
>NC_139921.1:1080000-1085000 GCF_963514095.1 Eutrigla gurnardus
AAGGCCTAGGGGTGCAGAAAATAATCGATTCAAAGATGCATCCAGATGCTTAATGGAATGAATCGATGCAGTAACGTTGATATCAAGCTGCATTATGGGTGAAGGACGGACAAGCGAGCGAACACCGTAAAGCCACCATCATTTAAAATATCTGGGAACATTTGGGATTTTATGAAGCTGCTGGGACGCAACGACAACTGGACAAGACCCATGCTATTTGTAAAACTTGCCACGCTAAAATCAAATACTTCGGTAACACCACTAATATGAGGAGCCACATTAGCCGATGGCACGCTGAGCTAATGTTAGCCTCTGACCCAGCACAGCCAAAGGTCGACGAGTCTGTGAGAAAGTTGCCATCCAAGTCCGAGAGAGCCCAGAGGATAACTCGGTGTGTAGGAGCTTTCATAGCGTCGTCATGAACTATGTTGCAGAGCTTTTGTCTGCTGTGTCTGAGTTCAGACTCTGAGAGTCATGTTTGCCACGTTCAGGGAGTGTGCTTGAGCTGCTGTATCGTGGAAAAAAAGTGTTTTTTTGCACTTTAATTTACAGAACACTTTATTTTTGAGGAATTAAAATTAAAACGCATGTTGGTAGGCTTGGCTTATAATTATATTTTTCTTTACAACTTAATGTAACAAAACATGTGCAATTTGTTTAAATCTGAATTTAAAAGCAGCTTTCTAAATAAAGAAAATAAAACATATTTATCTGACTGTTTGTGTTAATTGATGAAAAAGCCATGCGTGGTAATAAAGAAAAATGAGGATGAAATGCATCGAGATGCATCAAGAAGATGCATCGTAGAATCGCATCGTGGGGGCAGTGAAGATGCACACCTCTACTTGGGGGTCCCTCCACCAGGTCTCTATAGGACTGGGGGTCCCTCCACCGGGTCTCTATAGGACTGGGGGTCCCTCCACCGGGTCTCTATAGACTTGGGGGTCCCTCCACCGGGTCTCTATAGGACTGGGGGTCCCTCCACCGGGTCTCTATAGGACTGGGGGTCCCTCCACCGGGTCTCTATAGACTTGGGGGTCCCTCCACCGGGTCTCTATAGGACTGGGGGTCCCTCCACCGGGTCTCTATAGACTTGGGGGTCCCTCCACCGGGTCTCTATAGGACTGGGGGTCCCTCCACCGGGTCTCTATAGGACTGGGGGTCCCTCCACCGGGTCTCTATAGACTTGGGGGTCCCTCCACCGGGTCTCTATAGGACTGGGGGTCCCTCCACCGGGTCTCTATAGACTTGGGGGTCCCTCCACCGGGTCTCTATAGGACTGGGGGTCCCTCCACCGGGTCTCTATAGACTTGGGGGTCCCTCCACCAGGTCTCTCTAGACTTGGGGGTCCCTCCACCGGGTCTCTATACGACTGGGGGTCCCTACACCGGGTCTCTATACGACTGGGGGTCCCTTTACCGGGTCTCTATAGACTTGGGGGTCCCTCCACCGGGTCTCTATAGGACTGGGGGTCCCTCCACCGGGTCTCTATAGACTTGGGGGTCCCTCCACCGGGTCTCTATAGGACTGGGGGTCCCTCCACCAGGTCGCTCTAGACTTGGGGGTCCCTCCACCGGGTCTCTATAGACTTGGGGGTCCCTCCACCGGGTCTCTATAGGACTGGGGGTCCCTCCACCGGGTCTCTCTAGACTTGGGGGTCCCTCCACCGGGTCTCTATACGACTGGGGGTCCCTCCACCGGGTCTCTATACGACTGGGGGTCCCTTTACCGGGTCTCTATAGACTTGGGGGTCCCTCCACCGGGTCTCTATAGGACTGGGGGTCCCTCCACCGGGTCTCTATAGACTTGGGGGTCCCTCCACCGGGTCTCTATAGGACTGGGGGTCCCTCCACCGGGTCTCTATAGACTTGGGGGTCCCTCCACCGGGTCTCTATAGGACTGGGGGTCCCTCCACCGGGTCTCTATAGACTTGGGGGTCCCTCCACCGGGTCTCTATAGGACTGGGGGTCCCTCCACCGGGTCTCTATAGACTTGGGGGTCCCTCCACCAGGTCTCTCTAGACTTGGGGGTCCCTCCACCGGGTCTCTATAGGACTGGGGGTCCCTCCACCAGGTCTCTATAGGACTGGGGGTCCCTCCACCGGGTCTCTATAGGACTGGGGGTCCCTCCACCGGGTCTCTATAGACTTGGGGGTCCCTCCACCGGGTCTCTATAGGACTGGGGGTCCCTCCACCGGGTCTCTATAGACTTGGGGGTCCCTCCACCGGGTCTCTATAGGACTGGGGGTCCCTCCACCGGGTCTCTATAGACTTGGGGGTCCCTCCACCGGGTCTCTATAGGACTGGGGGTCCCTCCACCGGGTCTCTATAGACTTGGGGGTCCCTCCACCGGGTCTCTATAGGACTGGGGGTCCCTCCACCGGGTCTCTATAGACTTGGGGGTCCCTCCACCAGGTCTCTCTAGACTTGGGGGTCCCTCCACCGGGTCTCTATACGACTGGGGGTCCCTACACCGGGTCTCTATACGACTGGGGGTCCCTTTACCGGGTCTCTATAGACTTGGGGGTCCCTCCACCGGGTCTCTATAGGACTGGGGGTCCCTCCACCGGGTCTCTATAGACTTGGGGGTCCCTCCACCGGGTCTCTATAGGACTGGGGGTCCCTCCACCAGGTCTCTCTAGACTTGGGGGTCCCTCCACCGGGTCTCTATAGACTTGGGGGTCCCTCCACCGGGTCTCTATAGGACTGGGGGTCCCTCCACCGGGACTCTATAGACTTGGGGGTCCCTCCACCGGGTCTCTATAGGACTGGGGGTCCCTCCACCGGGTCTCTATAGACTTGGGGGTCCCTCCACCGGGTCTCTATAGGACTGGGGGTCCCTCCACCGGGTCTCTATAGACTTGGGGGTCCCTCCACCGGGTCTCTATAGGACTGGGGGTCCCTCCACCGGGTCTCTATAGACTTGGGGGTCCCTCCACCAGGTCTCTCTAGACTTGGGGGTCCCTCCACCGGGTCTCTATAGGACTGGGGGTCCCTCCACCAGGTCTCTATAGGACTGGGGGTCCCTCCACCGGGTCTCTATAGGACTGGGGGTCCCTCCACCGGGTCTCTATAGACTTGGGGGTCCCTCCACCGGGTCTCTATAGGACTGGGGGTCCCTCCACCGGGTCTCTATAGACTTGGGGGTCCCTCCACCGGGTCTCTATAGGACTGGGGGTCCCTCCACCGGGTCTCTATAGACTTGGGGGTCCCTCCACCGGGTCTCTATAGGACTGGGGGTCCCTCCACCGGGTCTCTATAGACTTGGGGGTCCCTCCACCAGGTCTCTCTAGACTTGGGGGTCCCTCCACCGGGTCTCTATACGACTGGGGGTCCCTACACCGGGTCTCTATACGACTGGGGGTCCCTTTACCGGGTCTCTATAGACTTGGGGGTCCCTCCACCGGGTCTCTATAGGACTGGGGGTCCCTCCACCGGGTCTCTATAGACTTGGGGGTCCCTCCACCGGGTCTCTATAGGACTGGGGGTCCCTCCACCAGGTCTCTCTAGACTTGGGGGTCCCTCCACCGGGTCTCTATAGACTTGGGGGTCCCTCCACCGGGTCTCTATAGGACTGGGGGTCCCTCCACCGGGTCTCTCTAGACTTGGGGGTCCCTCCACCGGGTCTCTATACGACTGGGGGTCCCTCCACCGGGTCTCTATACGACTGGGGGTCCCTTTACCGGGTCTCTATAGACTTGGGGGTCCCTCCACCGGGTCTCTATAGGACTGGGGGTCCCTCCACCGGGTCTCTATAGGACTTGGGGGTCCCTCCACCGGGTCTCTATAGGACTGGGGGTCCCTCCACCGGGTCTCTATAGACTTGGGGGTCCCTCCACCGGGTCTCTATAGGACTGGGGGTCCCTCCACCGGGTCTCTATAGACTTGGGGGTCCCTCCACCGGGTCTCTATAGGACTGGGGGTCCCTCCACCGGGTCTCTATAGACTTGGGGGTCCCTCCACCGGGTCTCTATAGGACTGGGGGTCCCTCCACCAGGTCTCTATAGACTTGGGGGTCCCTCCACCGGGTCTCTCTAGGACTGGGGGTCCCTCCACCAGGTCTCTATAGACTTGGGGGTCCCTCCACCGGGTCTCTATAGGACTGGGGGTCCCTCCACCAGGTCTCTATAGACTTGGGGGTCCCTCCACCGGGTCTCTCTAGGACTGGGGGTCCCTCCACCGGGTCTCTATAGACTTGGGGGTCCCTCCACCGGGTCTCTATAGGACTGGGGGTCCCTCCACCGGGTCTCTATAGACTTGGGGGTCCCTCCACCGGGTCTCTATAGGACTGGGGGTCCCTCCACCGGGTCTCTATAGACTTGGGGGTCCCTCCACCGGGTCTCTATAGGACTGGGGGTCCCTCCACCGGGTCTCTATAGACTTGGGGGTCCCTCCACCAGGTCTCTCTAGACTTGGGGGTCCCTCCACCGGGTCTCTATACGACTGGGGGTCCCTACACCGGGTCTCTATACGACTGGGGGTCCCTTTACCGGGTCTCTATAGACTTGGGGGTCCCTCCACCGGGTCTCTATAGGACTGGGGGTCCCTCCACCGGGTCTCTATAGACTTGGGGGTCCCTCCACCGGGTCTCTATAGGACTGGGGGTCCCTCCACCAGGTCTCTCTAGACTTGGGGGTCCCTCCACCGGGTCTCTATAGACTTGGGGGTCCCTCCACCGGGTCTCTATAGGACTGGGGGTCCCTCCACCGGGTCTCTCTAGACTTGGGGGTCCCTCCACCGGGTCTCTATACGACTGGGGGTCCCTCCACCGGGTCTCTATACGACTGGGGGTCCCTTTACCGGGTCTCTATAGACTTGGGGGTCCCTCCACCGGGTCTCTATAGGACTGGGGGTCCCTCCACCGGGTCTCTATAGGACTTGGGGGTCCCTCCACCGGGTCTCTATAGGACTGGGGGTCCCTCCACCGGGTCTCTATAGACTTGGGGGTCCCTCCACCGGGTCTCTATAGGACTGGGGGTCCCTCCACCGGGTCTCTATAGA